>NC_071611.1:61376254-61676254 GCF_024509145.1 Vidua macroura
TTCCTTTTTTCCTTTCCTTTCCTTTCCTTTCCTTTCCTTTCCTTTCCTTTCCTTTCCTTTCCTTTCCTTTCCTTTCCTTTCCTTTCCTTTCCTTTCCTTTCCTTTCCTTTCCTTTCCTTTCCTTTCCTTTCCTTTCCTGAAATTTCCTTTCCTGAAATTTCCTTTCCTTTCCTGAAATTTCCTTTCCTTTCCTTTCCTGAAATTTCCTTTCCTTTCCTTCCTTTCCTGAAATTTCCTTTCCTTTCCTGAAATTTCCTTTCCTTTCCTGAATTTCCTTTCCTTTCCTTTCCTGAAATTTCCTTTCCTTTCCTTTCCTTTCCTTTCCTTTCCTTTCCTTTCCTGAAATTTCCTTTCCTTTCCTTTCCTTTCCTGAAATTTCCTTTCCTTTCCTGAAATTTCCTTTCCTGAAATTTCCTTTCCTTTCCTTTCCTGAAATTTCCTTTCCTTTCCTGAAATTTCCTTTCCTGAAATTTCCTTTCCTGAAATTTCCTTTCCTTTCCTGAAATTTCCTTTCCTGAAATTTCCTTTCCTTTCCTTTCCTGAAATTTCCTTTCCTTTCCTGAAATTTCCTTTCCTGAAATTTCCTTTCCTTTCCTTTCCTGAAATTTCCTTTCCTTTTCTGAAATTTCCTTTCCTGAAATTTCCTTTCCTTTCCTTTCCTGAAATTTCCTTTCCTGAAATTTCCTTTCCTTTCCTTTCCTGAAATTTCCTTTCCTGAAATTTCCTTTCCTTTCCTGAAATTTCCTTTCCTGAAATTTCCTTTCCTGAAATTTCCTTTCCTTTCCTGAAATTTCCTTTCCTTTCCTGAAATTTCCTTTCTAGCTTCCTTTTGACTATTTGATTTGAAAGCCAAAGCGGTATGAATAGAATGTGAAGCAAATTTAATTTTAGAATATTTATTAAAATATCACAAAATTTGAAGTCATCCAAATGAAAATTGTCTTTTTCAGCTTTTTTTGCAGGGTGTGAGTCGCTTTCACATTTGTTTTCTTGCCAGGTTTAAACTTTGAAATTTAAATAATATACTGAATTCTGTGAAAAGAAGCAAAAATTACTTACTGCATAACTGTTATACTATTTTGCATGTTTAAGCAATTTGTGTTTAAAGGAAACATGAAATATAAAGAAAGAGAGGTTTCAAAGTGATGTTTTCTCTATTATTACAATTTATTCACTTAGAATAATATAATTAAGATGAAACTCGAGCAAAGACATGGTTAGACAGGCACTATTCCTATACAATTTACTTTTTTTGACAAGAGTAGTAGAATTATCCTTAAACAATGTTTTTGTTGTTTTTTTTTTTTTTTTTTTTTTTTTTTTAATGCAACTGTGGATGCATCAAGTGTTGTGAACTTGATTAAAGCATTTTGTGGTACTGGAGTCAGCTGCCTATTAAAAGTGTGATCAGGTAGTTTAGAGTGTGACTAGCTGTGTCAACAGAAGGAAAGTGGAGGATTAGTATCTATGGCAACAACAAAGCATCCCTGTTTGCAGACAGACAAATTCTGCTACATCTGAAAAAGATTGACAGGTCTATTCCTTTTTAACTGACCCATAGAAATTAGCAAGTAAAAGTTATTATACTGGGTTGTATTGAAGGGTTCTCAATATCTTAAAGTGCCCTTGTAAGTTTTTCTGCATCATTTGCATGAGAAACCTGGCAGGGATTGTTCTGAGGTTTATATCTGTGGTTTGATAGATTCTTTGTGGGGGAGTATTGCTGGTGAGAATAACTTAATTTTCAGTTCTCTGTATGACAGAATTGTTGGAGCATGGATTGAGGGGAAAACACACATCAAAGGACTATGGCTGAATAATACGCCACATTTCAAAACCAAGAGACATTGCAGGAATATTCCTGCACCTTCTCAAATATGGAGTTTAAAAAACATTTTCTTATCCAATTAGTTAAAAATAATTACAGTCTAGGTTTTATTAATAATTTAAATTTCCATTGGAATGATTTTGTGCCTTTCAGAGATTCTGTAATTTAACTGAATAACATTTCACTTAATGCACTGGACTTGGAGTGCAAGAAGTTGTGCAATTGAAATAGTCTATATCAGAAGTAATAATATCATTTTTGGTTTTCCTTTAAGGAGAAAAAAGAAAAAAAACCAGTTAAAAACTTATTTACCTATTTAATTGATTATAGGTTGTGTGTTTGGTACTAGATGTTGAAAGGAAAATTTGCGTGTAGGAGAGTTATTGTAGAAATATCTTGGAATATCTTTTAATCTTCTATTTTTATCTACTTGTATTTTGGCAAAAATCCAACTGACTGAGAAAAGGTCAGGATTGTGGGTATTTTTCACAAAAAAACATATTTAGTTTTATATGAATGAGCATTTTTTCTTAAATTCAGCCACTGTCTACAATATCTATATTTGGAAGCAAAGTTTTAAGCATGTTTTAAAATTGTAGTAAGGAAATTATATGTGTGTTGTGTTTCTTAGAGATACATGGAAAATCACTAAAAAGTATCTAGTGTGGTTTCTTGACATTTTAAAATTTTGTTTGTGTCAGGAAAGTAGTAGTTCAACCGCTTGACCTGATTCAATGCAGAAGGCATCAAGTCTCCTAAATGGCATGGTTCTTGAATTAATTTATGTTCCTTTTTGATCAAAAAGTACCATTTGATCAGCTATTATTATCTGTGTTGCATTTGAATTTCTTTTTTATGTGGAAACAGAAATGGCAAATGCTTCTGATTCCCAGAAAAGATAGCTTTTATTTCAGCTCTGTAGAAACAAAGTTTTTAAGCATTCCTAAAGTGCTGATTGGATATAATCAAAGCAGCACCCTGTGTGCATGGGTTTCTATGCATAGCTGGGCCTGTGGCCTTTTAAATTCCATACATCGTTGTGAGTGCTGTACATAAAGAAAATTAGAGTAAGACAGTCAGCTGCTGGCGGAGGGTTATTGCTGTTATGATTGCTCCCGATCATTCACACCCCTGCAAAGAAAGCCGAGAACCACCTTTTCTTCCTCTAATATTACAGTAAAGTTTTTTTCTTCCCCCTAAAAAGGAGAAATGACAGGCTGGTAGGCACTGCTAGTAGACGTTGCTCTTTGAAGGTTTGTTTCCCAAAGTAAGAATATTGATGATGGTTTTCCAGGAGCTGGGGACACACTGATTTATACATCAGATTTTATTTGTGGATGTCTGTGTGTTTGTGGATGCACAGAGGCTGTAGAAAGATAGCAGGAGAGTTATTTTCCGCAATCCCCCTTAGCACGTTCCCACCCTGGTTTTATTTTCCAGATATTTCTTGTATTGCACTGGCCATGGTTAGCCCTAACCCAGGAGGCTAGGTCTCTGGCGTGCTGAGCATGCTATAAAAATACAGCAAACTATGAACCCTGCACAACGAGCTTCTAGTCTTTAGCCAGCCATTTTACAAATGCAGGGCTTCCAATGGAAACTGGCTGACTAAGAAAAATGTGCTTTTCTTCAAAAGACACAAACAAAAAATGAAGTTTTGACCTTCAACCTGAGTGAATATGCAGTCTCTCTACAGGGTATTTTTAGCAAAGGTGACAAACTTTCAGTGGCAGAAACTGTGACTTTCAAAGCAGCAGAAAAGTCTGCCAGTAAATAAAAATAATATGAAGAGGCGCTGGAATAGTCTTTTTTTTTTTTTTTTTCTTCCTCTATTAGTAACTTAAAGGAAAATTTATTTTGCATAGTTACTAATTTTTTTATGTCGAATCAGAAAGTGAGATCAGTTTACAAAGATTTTTGTCCTGCTTTTTTCTCCTTTTCTTTTTCTCATGAATTGTTTTTAGCCTGTATTTTGTTTACTCTTTCAGAAAAGTGAAAGGCAAGGCTTAGCTAAGGCATAATCCTTAGAACTATAACTCTCTCTGTTTAAGTTCTGGGATATATTTTTACTTTTTTAAATTTGACAATCATCATATTTTTTTCACTGCCTAAAACTGGCATAGTACAAACATGCTGATCCCTATCACTGCTGCTCCGTCATTTCAGAACAGGTCTTTGCATATCTTATCAATGAGCTGATCAGACTGGTGACATTGGGATTTCAGTGCCTTTTGACAGCTGAAACTGCTGTGCTTTTCTCAAGCTAATTATTGTTTTCAAGGGGCAGTCACTATCAGATTCTACAAGCTTCTTTTTCCACCCCCACATCAAGCTAGAAAATGCTTAAAAGATTTGCTTCTCTCTCCCTCCCTCCACCTACTAAGATTACTTTGAGAATAAAAGAAATGGTAGTTAGTATGAAATGTTGAGGGTTTACTTCATATTTAAATTATTTTACAGGAACTGAAAAAGCCCCACTACTTCTGAATCATTCTATAGAGATTTTATAATTTTAAACAAAATACTGTCTTGGACGGGCTTTTTTGCATCTCTGCAACTGTAATCTCCAGCCAACTTTTAATGGTACTATTTTAAAAAGTCTTGCCTCATACTACCCTAAAATCTTTGCAGGAAATATTTTTTGCCTTTCCTCAGTTCTTTAGTAAGCCACAACAATTATGGATATTGTACACATGCTCATCAAGGGTCAAATAAAGAAAGAAGCCTTTATCTGCACAAAATCTTACTTCTTGTTATTGGGTAGCTTTCCTGGAATTCTGTGGTGGCTCCATCTTCCTGTTAATTACCTGCTGAACAGTGACACTGAGGCAGTTTTCTATACCTTTTCTTTTCAGTGTTTGGGATGGCAAGAAGTTTAGGGATGGAAAGATTGTGAATAGTCAATATATATCATTAATACCACATTTCCCCTCCTAACAGCAATGCTGTAAGGTAGATTAATATGTGCTGGTGTGGTGAAAAAGATTTTATATCCAATTAAAACTGAAGTAAAAAAGATCTTGAGTGTTGTCTTACAGTTTATGTTTATATACAGATGTTCTCAGTGACACATTTATCTGTGTAAAGATTGCAACCTTGTGTTATATCCAAGGCTATCTAGCCTAGCCTAGATGGGGATTTCTGAACCAATGCCCAAGCTGAAAAAATTCACCTAAAACAAGAGCTTTGTCCAGAGTTACTCAAAGAATTCAGCTAGCTCTTCTGCAGCTTCTGCTTTGGACACTCAATGAGTTACTGTTAAGTAATTGCTTTGTAAAATGGCAGAAATTGTAAATTAAGCTATTATAAAGTGTTATCAATTACAGACTTTACTGCATGGTGAGAGAAGGAAATTCTGACAGATTTGAGTGGTTGCAGACAGAAAGGCCCTATATTTTAGTCTATATTTATTTACAGATTTTAGAAAATAAACTGAAAGACTTATCACATTCTCCAATGGCTAGGAACACTAAAACAAATAAATTAATGAAACAATTGCTCTTTATTGAAAGATGTCCCTTTCCACACTGCTTTACAGAAAAAAAAAACAGAAGGGAGTCAGAGAAGAGAAAGAGTACAGACTCCAGAAGCATAATCTGCTGTGATTTACGGACTGTATAGCCAGGATCTTAATTTAATAGACTTGGGGGAAGCATTGTGTAGTACTATCAGTTTCATTCTGCAAAATCAGTATTTGTTTATTAAGGAAATAGCATACACTCCACTTTCAGGATTTAAGGATGCAACTCTGTTTTGTAGAATGGTTAGTGGACATGCAAAATAGAAGGGTCCAACAAAACTGAGTATAGTTTTAGCTTTTCTTTCCTCAAAAAGGTAGAAAAAAAAAAGACAATTTTGAAAATGGCATGTAAGTTAAAACTGCCACTGGCCAGCTTTAAATTATGTGATTCTCACTTAGACAAGATGTTGCTAGAGGAATTCCTTGGCTCTCATTAACATGGAATAATCCCTCTAAGACTTCACACACAGCAGACATACACAGACACATACAAATTTCTACTGCCAGTTGCACAATTCCAACTGCAAAACAATACACAGACTGCAACAGTTCTTCAAGCTAAAGATTTTGAATTCCCAATTTCTTTTCAGGCAGTTGTCTCTTTTGTTTTGGGAACAGTGTTGCTAAAATTTGTCTGGGATAATGAAGAGTTATTATCTTCAGTGCAGCAGCTTGAGTGCTGTTCGTTTCTCCTCTTCACTTGGCACAGAGTGAGAACTTCAAAAGCTACACTGAGTTTTTGCTTCTGCTGTAACCTTGTGGTCTGTCATAAAGGCGAGGAAGTTTGAAGATTGTAAGAAGGGGGGCAAACTCTAGTAATGCACAGTGAACTTCTAAAGGGCTATATAGGAATCTGTGTCTTAGTTTTCCCTATAAAATCTTAAACTCCACCTGAAAAGGCATAGCCAGTTATAGCATCTTCCTGTGTACAACCACTGACCGTGAGAATGCATAGCTTGAATTACAGCTACCAAAATCAGGTTAGTGAGTGCCATTTTCATGTGAACTACTGCAATTATAATTTGCAAAACTCTCTAAGCATTGGTATGTGGGCGGCTGTCCCCTGGCATCTGGGATCTTCTGTGAAGGAGATCTATTTGCAGGAAGTATATGGTTCAGAGCTAGAAGAATTTGAGCTTGAAGCTTGCTCAAGGCAACACAAGGGGGTCTTTTTGCCCTAACAAATTAGTTGTTACTTTACTCTCCTTATGTTATTAATTTCCTAGCTTGCTAACTCAGCCTTTTCATCCTTTCCCAATTTCTTTTCAGGCATACAACCCTTTGCACAGGAAGATATGAGAAAGCTGAGGCCATTGTGTGAAAAAATCCAAAAACTATTCAACTTTGAACAAAGATGGTGGGAGAGGATGGAGCCATGTTGTCAGACATTGGCTGATAAGCAGAAAGAAGTTCATTCTGACTCCTCTGAACACTCCATTGATGTCAGCCAAAGCAAATCCGTGCTCCCACTTGGAGGCATTGCACACAGACTAATTGCCATGGCATAGACTGTGTAGACCAGCACAATAAGGACAGAATAATATAAACTTGGATTCATTTGCATTAGCTTCCCTGACCTCTGAGTTCTGGGGAATTTTTAGTCTTAGCTTTCTGTCATTTTGGGACCAGCTTCCTCCAGCTGGATAAATACTGGTGGATAAAAGCTCTGTTGCCTAAGGTGAGCTGCTGTTGCTGCACATGTGATATATGGAAAGGATGAATTAGAATGGAATGGCCTGGATAAGGTTTAGCTGGTAGAGAAGGTCCCGCTACTTCTTGGATTTATGAAACTCTACCTCAAAGAAATCTGCCTTTCTTTCTTTCCACCTTTGTGGTTTACCAAGATGAACTTGGTTCATTGCATGAACCATTACAGGCAAGACTCACTAAAAATGTTCTTGCTGAACATAAGATGCAAATCAAATTTTAAGCATGCGGTGATTGTGATCATAATCTCTCCTTGCAGCATGGACACTGAGAAGCCAAAGCAGTGATGGTGACCATGTAAAACCAGAAGTGAGCCTGCCATGTGCTGAACACCCACATCCATGGACTCCCAGCAGTCAAGTAGCTATGAATTACAAAGCTGAAATTTACGTTGTGAGTGCTGAGATCTATCAGATGTGCTGTGGTCCCAGTGTGTGGCCCACATGCCAATATGTCACTCTATTTTGTGTTATCTTTTTTTTTTCCTGCTACAGTGTTATTCCTACATAAAAAGTCATTTGCTGTCTTGTACCTCAAAGCCCTTTTGATGAGTTTGTGAAGAGCCATTTCTGAATGATTTTTCTCTTTTGTTTATGATTCTTTTTTTTTTTTTTCCTGAAGATGTTATTGCTTGGACTCTTATTTTTTTTCCAGAGGAAACAAAATTAAATGATGGTTATAAATAGAGACACTTAGGTTATGTAAGTTTGCCATGCTATTCTTTTAATGAAAAAAAAAAAAAAAAGATTAATTGGTTATTATATGGTCTCTCACAATAGTCTATGCTGATCACTGATCCTTGCAATAATGTGTTATAATCTAGTTTTATCCACTGCAACTATATTTTCATTTACTCTTGGCAAATTGCTACAATCACTGTTAGAGTTTTTTTATTTTCAATCAGTATTAAAATTAGCCTAAAAAATTACAGTGCTACACACTAGGAACTTCAGCCAAGACAGAGAACATAAAGTGATATTTTTAAGAAATACGCAACCTTTAGAGTATTTCTCTGTAATTGTATATACAAAAATCTGTTTTGGAAGAACCTCTTTGGCACAATTTCATCTAAACTGTTTTCTTGAATTCATCCCAGGCTATTTAATTTTTTTAAAAATAGTTATTTTCCTAAGCCACAGCATTTTTCCAGTATAACAGTTTTTTAGGTGAATGGTAGACATATATCTGATTTACAGCCTTGTGCCTCATGCAAGACTGGAAGGACAGTATGTCTCTGAAACAGATAACTCACAATATATTGTTACTTGAAACAGAAAACACAATATATTGTTACACTCCTCTCTGTGTTGCTCCCTCTGCATCTTTTGACTGTAAAAAACTGATTCCCTTTAGTGTTCATACTTCATGACAATTCAAAGGTCAAGCTCAGCTGACAAGCTCAGACAGCTTGGTCACCTGTTGCTTGTTAATATGATATTTTCTGTCTTGAAATTGTATCTCCCCACCAGCATCCTCTTTTCTGGATAATGGAAGTGATGTACTTAGCTAAGTACAAAAATATCCAATCTCCAAAATGTGTCAGTCATGTAGTCTTAAAAATGTTGGAGTTGATTTAGAAATGTAAGTGGGAATGCTCATGAAGAGGATGAAGCAAGGCAGTTTCTGAATGCAATTGTTTTTTGCAGAGAAAATTTCCAAACCATAATTTGTTATTTAAAATACATTTTTTTTTTTAATCTTTTGCATTTTCTGGAATTGCAGCATAATGACAAGTAAGGAGACACAGCAAATAAATGAAAATGGTGAATTTGAGGAGTGCATGTACAACATAGGTATTTCATATTTTTGATTCACCTGAAAAAATGTGATTTGTCAGAGAACTTACATGCTTTAGAGTATAGGTATGGTTAAATTTCTGATTGAAGAAGGCAAAATTTTGATAAATCACTAACACTTAGTTCTGATTTCTGTCAAAAAAAAGCACAAACTTTTATCTGCAGTTGTTGGTAAAATCTATAGCTTCTACTTTTGCCATATTTTGTGAAATCAGCCTCTTAAAATTTGTGACATGAAGCACAGATCTAAATATATTTAGTGCAAGAGTTAGCAGAAGCTAGTGTGCTCTGTCAGAAAATTGAATCTCTTGATATTTGTGTGTGAAGTGATTATGGTGAGAGGGAATATGTTCAGACCCAGATGCAGAAAGAGGAAACATCAAATTAAAAGAGAGCATTATCTCTCCAAAGAATTATTATGAAAATATTTGAGAGAGGCACTTCACAGCCAAAACATATGCTTAGACTCAATAAATACTAGCTTTCAAGTGTATTAAGATCCTGTTTTTAAGTCAACACTTCTGATTACAGCAGTAATTTCTTCCTGGTGTAATCTCAAGGACTGTGGACCGGCTTTGCACAAAAAGCTCCCAAACAAGTACCACGATCCTCTTTGTATCCCTGAAATCTGCTGTTGATTTGTTTGTGGTATTTTTACAGGAGGTCCTAAAATTTTAATATAGGGTATAATGATATATAAATAATAATAAAAAAAGAGGCTAGATCATGATACTGAAAAATTTTAAAAACGTTTTTTTAATGTCTTCATGAGAAAATAAATGGTTTTTTTTCAAATTAGGAAGAAACATTTTTTTCCTAATTTTCCATAAAAGGACATAATTTCCTTACTATTGTAATAAATGAATTAATACCTCAGTTTGGTAATTACTTGGAAATAATCCTAATCCAAAAGAAGGAGTAAGTAATATCAAATAATGCAAGGAATGAACATATAGCTTGCACACAAAACAGCATCAAGGTGCAGCTACAAAAAAAAGCATCAATGTAGTGCAATCAGTGCTGCAGACAATATCTTTAAAATCTGTCATCCTGCCTTTTGCCCTTTATATTAAGTCAAAGAGAAGGGGCTATAATGAATGAGCTTGTCTTTATTCTCCTCAGCACCAGTTCTGTACAAACCTGGCAATATGACATTCAACATGATTAATTCTGGATTGTAGCTCCACTTTATTTTTTCCCATGTACACACATAAAGTGTTTCCATTATTTAAAAAAAACCCAAACCCAATATGAATTGAGATTAATTCCAAAAGTTATGCTATGCAAGATGACAGACTCAAAAATGCAAGGTTATTGATACCTTTTTAGTAGTACATTACCTAATTTTTCATATTTATCTTTTTTCCCCCTTTTACAATATAGTTTAGTAATGTGAAAGCGCTTAGCATTGCAAATGCAAGGCTGGTCAGTTTATAACTAGTGTCTTAATATGTTTCCTGCATTAAAAATAACACATAACTGGAAGAAATCTCTAGGCACATAACATGAAGTGTATTCTCCAAAACTTTGATATTTCCTCTTACTTTGTACCAGAAGGGGGCACTAGTGATCCATTATAAATAGACAATGAGACTGCTTTTGTTGTGCTATATTTAATGATTATAATAGTGATAATATAATCTTGAAGGCATTTTTGACTAGAGGGCAAATTAAGATTCTAAATATATAGTGATAATTCAAAAATTTAAAATAATTAATAGATTGTATGTAAATACTATCTGTTGCCTTTCATCATCTTTTGATATTATTGGTACATAATTCTTCCAGTTCACTTATTGTTTGTAAGGATGAACTAATGCTGATTATTTAATATCTAATTCTGATAATTACTAATCTTAAGGAAGTGAATTTGAATTGTAAAGCATCTTGGTCATGTCAATTAATATATTTGTAAAAATGTCAGAAAATAGGATCCTACTGTTATATAAGATAGATATGTGTTTTGAGATTTGAAGTATCTTACAGTTATTAACATAAAGAAAATATGTTACATAATGGTATACATTTGTTTTGTTTCATATTGGATTAAATGGAGGAAAATAGTCTTTACCATGATGTTTACTTACATTTTATCATTGGCTTATCTAATACTGTATGTTTTAACAGATTTCTTACTATTGCTTTGGCGTATAAACTCAAGATGAGATGGCTTTAACGTTTCATGGAATCAACTTTGGTACATGACATCTCTGTTCAAGAAAAAGCAATGAACAATAATATAGTTTCTATTCTTTATCCTCATTTTCTCGTTAACAGGATAAAAACTGGAAAAGTACACAAAACTTAAAAAAAATATTGGTCAGTAACAGCAGGAAAAACAGGTCTGGTTTTGATTTGGAGGTTATGATATTGTATTGTAACAAAATATGTACTTATTGGACATGTAGATGGAAGCATTTGTTAATCAGTACCTACCTGCAAATGATTAGATGCTCTTTTGAATTTTCCACGGTTATTTTCATATACAGAAATGCAGGTCAATGAGAAGCTGAATTTAGCACTCAAACTGAGTCAAGCTCCACAAAAAAATGCAGTTGTTTATGACATTAAAATAGGGGCAATATGAACTTTTCCAAATTTCAGACTTTGTTTAAGGCCAAAACATTTTTCATTAAAATTATTTGCAAGTTATCAGCCCATTGTTCTTTTCAAAATGCAATTAAATCCTAAAATGTCAGTGAAAAGAAAGGTCCTCCTGCTTTAAATGCAACTCCAAGGTGTATGTTAATGAATACAGATAAGTTCTTTGTGTGTGCATTTAACGAGGCATTTGTCAAACAAAGTGCACTTTTTTCATGCAGGAAATTCTACTCGTTCCAGATCAGCTATTAAATCCAAGCAAGCACATATCTGACCTCATACCCTTGAATCTTAGGTTCTTTCATTTCAATTTTCCTAACACCAGTAGTCCTTTCCAGATAATTATCAGTGAAAGTTACTGCCAGAATAATTGAAAGCTCATTGTTTTCTAAAGAGACAACCTATCTGAAGACCTGTCTATCCTGCCATTCTTTAGTGTAGCCTCTTTTTTTTTCTTTATTCTTTTTTCTTTTTTTTTTTTTTTTCAATGACAAAAACCTAGGTATCAAACAAGAAGTTTTCAAAAACAGGAAACAAGTCAAGCTACTACAGTAGGTCTAGACAGGAAGCGCCTACTTTGCCTTATCTTCAGTCATTGAATTGATTGTATTTTATCCTCCTAAGTTATAACATACTGATAGTTACAGTACTTTAGAAGCATGAAACTTGGTAAAGACTTTGGAAAGATTTTTGGAAGCTGAATAAATAGTTATGTAGATTAACATGAAAAACACTCATGAATTATCTAGTCATCCTTGGTACTGCCTGTACTGAGTCTTTTTACTTTTACTGCCAGCAATACCTGAATTTGAAGCTTTACATTATAATCCAGAACCAGACTGAGAGCTTTAAAACTGTCTCCTTTTAGTAGTTGATAATTTTGAGTTTTATTTGGTATCACTTCATATGTCACCATTCATAACTGGTTTTTGTTTTCAACCATTTCAGCTGATATATTCATTACTTGGTACAGCGGTAAATTCTAGGACCATATTGAAAATGACTTAATGAGTGCAACTTGGCCTTCAAACATAGAAAAACACACTTTTGGTACTTATCTAAAGTCTAACACTTACGAAGTCAAACAGACATTTTTCATGAGAGATTGTTGAGTTTTTACATTTGTTATTATGTCTAATTTTACTCCATTTAATTATCCCTGAACAAATTCATTTGTATCTATTAATGTATAAAGTCAAAAGTACTTAGGTGCATAAAACAATAAAAAATGCACTCCCTACTATTTTGTATATTTCCTGCTGAAATGCAAAAGGCATGCCTAAAATTGTACTTTTTGTATAAAAGAAGCAAAGATTGTTCAGAGGTGCAGAGGCATGTCTGTGTCTTTCCTCCTCCTCATCTTCCTCCTCCTCCTCCCTTCAGTTGAACTATTTCTCAAGTTCCATGTTGATTTAAAAATTACCATTTTGATTCCCCCTTTCCTCAAATTCTTTCCCCATCATTTCTTCATAAAGGAGATTTTAAAAATAATTCCTTTCCCATCCAGGACAAAACCTGGAAATCACACTTATATGTGCATATATCAATATACATCTCTGGCATTCTAATTCCTTCTATTCATAAAAAACTTTGGTATACTAAAGAAGGGATAACAAAAAGCTTTGGTATACTAAAGAGAGGGTATTATTCACGTGTTCAAAATTACATTTGGCTTACATTTAAAATTAAAAATTAAAGTACTATGCAAGCAGGCACAATATATGAAATTTGGTTCATATATTTATTAAATTAGTGAATTTCAAATCTAATCTACTGACAAGCATAATTTCATTTAATTGATTGCTATTGTTGATGCCTTGTGAAGGCTGACCTAGAACAGAGACTAGACAGAGTCAAAGAATAAAGTAGGTATTTATGAGAAGGCCTCAATGGATCCACCTTGGGCAGTACAAGAGCCCAGCCAGGGGTACACCCAAGATGAAACCAAAATGGTCACAAAATGGACAACTGGTTGTGAGGTCCCACACTTTTATAAGTTCTGGTCCATTAGCATATTGGAGTTAATTGTCCAGTTACAGCTTTAGATTATGAAGTCCCATCCTTCTTGTTTTTCTCTCTTCAGTCCACATTGTTTATGCTCTTGGGCCTGAAATTTGGATCAGTTGTCCTTTGTCCCCAGTTACAGAAGGAATTGTTTTGTCTAGCTACTCTATGAAGAGAGCTTACTATCCTATAATAGGAAGCTCAGAACTACACACTAAAACAGCGCAGGATCTGAAAAATATAAAAGCTAAAACGTGAGGCATCATTATGGCATCTGCATTTACTGCAAAACCCAGAAATAGATAACCCCAGGACACAAAGGTCTTCACTTCAGTCTTCACTCCAGAATTTAGGATGAAATTGTTGCACGGTACACAGGATTTTGATGAAAGTGAAAACTAGATATGAATCACATTTGCAGTGGTGTAAATTTAAAAATACAGCACAGAAATTTCTGGAGTTATCCCACACTGAAATAGGTGTATATATCTATATCAATACTTAGTCAGTTATGTCTGCTCCTAAACTGATAAGAAAAAAAGAAGTCAATGAAGATAATCAATGAAGAAAGGCTTTTGAAACTGTCTCACATAACATCCTTATAGGGACATTCAAGAAGAATGGGTTGGATGAATGGATTGAGAACTGGCTGAGTAGCAAATTCCAGAAGGTTGTGATCAGTGGTACAGATAGCTGGAGGCCTGTCACTACAGGTGTGCCCCAGGGTTCTGTTCTGGGTTCAGCGCTGTTTAACTTGTCAATGACTTGGATGAAGGGGCAAATGCCTCCTCAGTAAGTTTGTAGATGATACAAAGCTGAGGGGAGTGGCCAATGCCTCAGAGAGTTGTGCAGCCCTTCAGAGGGACCTTCACAGACTGGGCAGATAGGCAGAGAAGAACCTTTGGAAATTCAAAAAGGGTAAACGCAGGGTCCTGCATGTGAGGATGGATAATCCCAGGCACCAACACAGGCTGACCTGCTGGGAAGCAGCCCTGAGGAAAAGAACCCGAGGATCCTGTTGGAGAGCTGTATGTGAACCAGCAGTGTGACCTTGTGGCCAAGAAGGTCAAAGGAATGCTGGAATGTATTAGGAGGAGCATTGCCAGCAGGTTGAGGGAGGTGATCCTTCTCTTTTAGCCCTGGTGCCACTCCATTTGGTGTACGGTGAGCAGTTCTGGGCCCCTGAGTAAAAGGGGAGCTGCATGGAGCTGCTGGAGCAGGTCCTGGGGAGGGCTGTGAGGTTGATTGGGGGACAGAAACATCTCTCTTGGAGGGAAAGGCTGAGGGAGGTGGGCCTGTTTAGCCTTGAGATGACTGAGAGGGGACCTCATTAATGTGTATACAAATCTAAAAGGATGGTGCCAAGAAGATGGAACAAGGCTCTTCTCAGTGGTGCATACCACTAGGACAGAGGTAATGGGCAAAACCTGGTGCACAGGAAGTTCCACCTGAATATGAAGAACTTCATATGCAGGTGGCCATGCACTGGAACAGATTGCTCAGAGAGGGTGCGAGTCTCCCTCACTGGAGATACTCAAGAACCATATGGACACAATTCTATGCCATGTGCTCTAGAATGACCCTACTTGAGCAGGGAGGTTGGACCAGATGACCCACTGTGGTCCTTTCTAACCTGACCAATTCTGTGATTCTGTAATACTTTATGTGCACTTGAACAGGCAGAACTAACAGACCGTTCATAGCTTCCAATCTCACAGCTGGAATGCACTTACACTTTAATGGACTTTTGATAAAAAGATCTACCTGATTCAGGGGAACACTAACAAGATGAGAAAAAGATTTGTAGTTGTATCTTCCTACTTCTTTTCTGAAGGTAAATAAGCAGACAACCTAAGAAGATAAGTAAGTTTCATTAATTCAAACACAGAGCAAGAAGATAATTTCAGTGTATAGACTAAGTGCTAGAGGACATGAAGTGGTCTAGTATCCTTAAACTTTCTATAGATTGAACCAGAACTACAATGCTCTTCAAGTTTTTGTGTTTGTATTGAACAACCAGTATGGAGAAAATCCAAATGTTCATATTGAGATCATCTTCTCAGGGAAAGAAAAGTATAGTTTGCCTTCCCAAGTCATCCTTCAGTTTTATACTAAATATGCAAGAGACTATTATCTATCAGTACTTTTAGGAGTCTCAGTTATAAACACAAAGAACACTATTCTCTCCTTTCCTGCAGTGGCATTCATTAATCACAAAATGGTTTGTTATTTTCATTTATTATAGAACTCTATTGTCTTGCTTAACAGAGTAAAATAAAGGTACAGAATAGTTCAACTTTTTATCCAAAGTCACATAGACAGCTTATAACAAGTCCATTGTTGTTCCTTGATGTTTTCATCTCTGCAGTCCTTGTGCTTACTCTAAATTTTTTCCTCTGGCAGAATTTGTCTAGTCATGAAACACTTCACTGCCATGAACAGTATTGCACTTCTGAAAACTTACAAGTTTTATTTCTGATTCCGATCACTTTCCTACTACCAAAGCTGAATTGCCTGAGGAACCTTACATGTCTTTTCAACAGAAAAATAGAATCAGAAGAACTGGGTGGAACTTGACTTTGATGATAATTTCCTGTTAAGGAGAAATATACCCAAGCAACCAAGCAACCAAAGAAAATGAATATTTTTAAACACATCACATGCATAGAGAAATATGATTTTAATTTTTTTCTCTAGTTCCAGAAAAGAGCTGATTTAAATGCTGTAAAACATCAGAAAAAGTTTAATTGAATGTATTCCTTAAGTTAATATTTTGTTCTTAATGTGTTTGCTGCTTTTGTGAAGACTCTGTCCTTAATATGAACTCACTGTTTCTTTAGTTGGCAGCTTACATGCTATTGTCGGCACTTTTTAATTTTTACAAGAATACTGTTGATACTGGTTTTGGCTTTGTGGTATTTTGTTTTTATATTACAGTATCTCTTGTATTCCTATTTCTACGCACAAGGCTTGGGGTCCATTTCTTTTTCTTTTGAACACCTGTGACTGGTATCTATTTCAGAGGTAGAATACAGACTTGCTTAAGAGAAATGGACTGAAATTTTTGAGCTGGCTACGTTTCAAGAATATTAGCATTGACCAATGTTTGCTGGAATTCTTCCTTAAATGTCATTAAACAAAGTTTACTCCTGGTTGCTTTGACAAAAGCACATTCTTTTTCTTACATGACTCAAATGGATGTTCAGGTCTGCATTGAAAATCCAGTAAAATATAAGCAAAGCCAGATTGAAGTGTTATGAAATTGCTGTCTTTGTTAATTACATTTTGTTACTACTTCGGTTGCTTTTTCTCTATTAGCACCCAGAAACAGCTTCAGGGCTTAAGCTCTTCAGGACAAAAGAAGATGTAAGGGTGATAAGATGAAGAATCACTAAGAAGAGTCAGAAAGCACTAGGAGGAGGAGGATTTGCTAGTTTTGATCAGCTTACCATGAAAAGGAAAAAGAGTATTCACAGGTTGTGGAAATGGGAGGCAGGTGCTAGTAGATGATGAAATAAGAGTTATGTGGTACTATTTCATTGTGAGTAAGTGGCCCTCAGAGTCAAAAATCTTGACATGATTACATTCAATATGCATGACTTGGCATGCATGAAATCTTAAAATAGTACCTAATGTTAAAATGTTAAAATAAACATGGATCACAAGTTTTACTAAAGATGCATAAAAAACATTCAGAAATCAAATATATAAAAAATTAATAAAAGTTTGAAGTAAAAAACCTTATTACTTTTATAGCCACAGAAATTTTTTTTCAGGGGTTTCTTTTTAAACCTCCAAGTTAGTCTTTTAGACATGGGAATAGGAACCCCTTAATAAGTAAAACATTGTTCAGAAGGGCTGAGGTTGCTGATATTGTTATTTATTTCTGCCTATTAATTTGAAACAAAAGCAGATGCATATAAAAATGAAAAGCACTGCAAGAAGAGTTTTACATGTTGTTTTGGTTTTACATGTTGTTTTTTTCTCCAAACATTTTCCTTTGGAAAGGAAATGGAAGTATATAATTTTTATTATGCCTTCAAGAGATGTGGCAATTTGGATCAACTGGAGGCTTTTAACTATCTTTTCAGTTTCAGGAATACTGAAGAAATGCTGAAATAGATTTTAATTACAAAGCAAAAAGTAAAGAAGTGATATGGGAAAAGTGAAATGACAAATAACATGACAGCACAAACACAATTCTGGCTGTTCAAGTGAACTTCAGAATATAGTTATGGCCTCTGGGTTACCTGCAGTCTTCTTTCTGACTCATCATAGGTAAGTTTTCAAGACCTCACTGTTAAATGGAAAGAGATGCTATGGTAGTTCCCATGTGATAACTATTATTTCAGGTATTTCAGGCTCCTCTTTTTAGTTTCCTGTCTCTTTAGCTCTAATTGCAGTTAAGTAGTCCCATACTAGAACATTTTTAGGTTTTGGCAAACCTGTATTGGTTTTTCTTTTTCCTTGTACCTATTCCACTCATGACTTCTTGATGTTTGTGGATAGGTGGGGATTACTTTTACATTTTATAATTTTTTTTTAATTTTAATAAAGATTTGTGTTTTGGTTTTTATTTAGGGTTTGTGTATAATTTTTTAGTTCTGTAGAACAGGATAGATTGGACTACTATTGTATCTAGGAAAACTTAAAGTGATATACAATGGTGCTCTCATTGGGTCTCATACTGTGGAATTGCTCATGACATGTGGCTGGACTAAAAGTTTACATGCAGTCTGCTGCAAATGCAATAAATCTGATATTTTTACAGCCTCTCAAAGCTGAGTGGAAGCCAGGCTGCACCTTCAGAGAAATTGTACTGATTCACATTCCATTTCTCTTTACTTCAGTGCTCTGCCATGTCTATCCCATCATATAATTAGCTGAAAACTCACCAAATGAAATAAAAGGAGGTCCTTGTAAAGGGTAAAAATGCAAGGAAGCATCTCTGTTGGAGCAGTTCATTCAGCCGGTTTATTGTAGCTCAGCGTCAAATGGGAAAGGGTGTAACAAGGACAAGATGATGACTAGATAACCCATGGGAAAGAGAAAAGTTTGACTTCCAGCACCTTATGCATAAAGCGTGAGTACCACAGCTCCTGAGGAAATGAGAGCAGGCCATGAGAGATTATAAGAGTACTGATGATTTAATTTGTGTTTCCTCAGTTGAGCAGGAAGAAACAAATTTCAGCTATTTGAATGATGATTTTCTTTGGGAAAATACTGCAAGGAGGCATTTCAATGTTATTTACCCCTTGATTAGCTCTACAGTCTTATCCACTCTGTGCTTTCATGTCTTATGACTAGTTTGTATTAATATGCAAAGAGTTGAACCCCTCCTCTTTACAGAGTAACTTAGGAGAAGAAAAGGTTCATAAGCAGACTTAGTGGAACACATCTGGGTGGAAAGGAAGAGAAATACATAGCACAGCATGAATACTTTATTCTCAAAGGAAACTGATTGTATTTGTAACTGGTGACCTGGGTATTGTCTGACAGCACAGTATTTATTCCTAATATATTTCAATATTGTTACACTACTCTGAGCTGCGTACTGCATTTTATCTCCTTTCCTTTATAGTTGCTGCCTCTTAATAGTAGGTCTAACTACTAGTGGGAAGCTATCTTTGTGGTAGTGGCTCAACACCAGCTGTGCATATATGCATGTTGGCATTTCATTTCTAGTAAGCAATAAAAAGTAATAGATTATTTGAATTCATGTATCCAAGAATTATATTCTACTCAACCTACTTAGTATATAAGCAAAGACATGAAGTAATTTTCAAAGCACTAAAGGATTACTTGTTCTTTTTTCCCTTAGCTGCATAAATAAATATTTGTCACAAAAATTTGATAACACGATATCTGTAACACAAACTAGCATAAACACCTACTATTTTCTGCACAACTAAAACCAAATAATCTTCATGTTTGTCTAGATTTGGAAAGACAAGTGTCTGCTAAGGAAGGCAGGAGCCTTCCCTGAAATGGGAAAATGTAGACTCCTTCCCTCCGAATTGTTATAAATTTGAAATTAAGGGTGGCTCTCAGGCAAAAATACAGAAGCAGGATTAACAGTTCTTTATTAGGGAAGAGAAATCAAAAGATAAAATAAACAATGCAGTGAACCAAAACAACACTGACAGAGTCAGAATACAACCTGACACCCTGTTGGACAGGGTGTTGGTACAATCCAATTGGGAATTATGGCTGCAGTCCTCCTGGAGTGTCAGGTGTGGTTCTGTCGGAGCAGTGATCCTGTACAAAAGGGTGTAGTCTTCCTCTGAAGAGGCAGTGGAAAAGGCAGCTGTTCCTCTGGGAAAATCCAGCGCAGAAAAAGCTGTGCTGGTGGGCCAGAATCTCAAGACTATATATGCAGGTAGGAATGCTTGGCTCCTCCCTCTGTGCAGAGCATCTCACAATGGGATGCTATAGTTCTTATCAGTCATGCAGTGACATTCAACAGTCCATTATCAGCAGATGTCTCCCTGGAGGGAGGATTCATTGTGGAAGAGATAAGGAAAAACTGCCCACTTAACACAAGACAACTGCCATTCAGGTGGCAAATAGAATACATCTTGCTTTTCAGTCTGGGACAATGTTAAACATTTTAAAGATTAATATGAAAATATTTTTTGGCAGAAAAAATAAAAAGGGTGTTGTGGAGCAGAAAGTGATAAATTTATCATTAAGAATGTTATTAGGGCAAAGAATTAATGAGAACTTAACTATGTCTATTAAGCTACATACCTAGTAATGTCCAGCAGAGAAAAATATCATGTTGGGACAGTTATTATTTACTTGAAAGGTTACAGATCATCAAATTTAAGGGGCAGAAATCAAGGAGACAAGAACAGGCATACAGGAACAGAAAGCAGAGTGGAAGTGACCTTGGTCTTACACTTCTGGCTGCTGCAGAAAGATTCTAATTGCAGTAATGCTATGAGGAACATTTGAAGGAGTTGGGGTTGTTTAGCCTGGAGAAAAGGAGACTTAGAGGTGACCTTATTGCTCTCTACAGCTTCCTGAAGAGAGGTTGTAGACAGGTGGGAGTCGTTCTCTTCCACCGGGCAGCAACTGACAGAACAAGAGGACACAGTCTCAAGCCACGTCAGGGAAGGTACAGGTTGGATATTAGGAAGAAATTTTTCACCGAAAGAATAACAAAGTACTGGAATTGTCTTCCCAGGGAGGTGGTAGAATCACCATCTCTGGATGTGTTTAAAAAAAGACTGGACATGGCACTTGGTGCTATAGTCTAATTGAGGTGTTAGGGCATAGGTTGGACTTGATGATCTTAGAGGTCTCTTCCAACCTCATTATTCTGTGATTCTGTGAAAACCAATTAAAAATAAATGTTTAGATGTAACTAGCCTTTGAACTAAACCTGAGTTCCCTTATGTGAAATTAAAGCAGAAGACAGTCTTCAAGAACTACAAAAGACTGTCTTGGCTTTAACTCCAAAACTTGTAGAAAGAGACGAACAGACAGTTAAAAGCATACAACAAAATTACATCAGAAAGGCTAGTAGATTTAAAAACACTAGTGGCAGTTTACCTGAGGATGGGGAGACTGTCTTCTTTATACATGCTTCCTTATTAATTTTATTCAGAGACGTAGAATAATCTCAGCTACAACTGCACATGTAATATAGGTTTTCAAAGCAGGAACACTTTTTGGAGTCATTAGCTAATTCACATCTCAGTCTAAACTCTCTGAGTGTCTGCTTTCTACTTCTCAATAACAGCCCAAAATTCATCCATGGATGAGACTGGGCTTAAGTATGTATGTTTACATATATGCCTATATGAGCAACTTAGCTACACCAAGAAGCTGGGAAAAGTATCTGATTCAGGAACGGGTATAAAACTCCAATTCCTGATTTGTGGCAGCACATAGAACAATTCTGTATGTTTTTTACTGCACTTCCAACTGAAATAAGCTGGAACCTGTCTTAGAAAATAAAGTTAGCACTTGACAAGTCAATGGTAACTTGACTGTCTCTGCTATGCTGACTGGTGTTGCTCTGACACAGCAGGGATCCAATCCACACATCCACACATTGTGGATACTGTCACTCATCCTATCCCAATTAAGAACATCAAGTTTCTCTTGCCCTTTTTTTTTTTTTTTTTTTTTTTTTTTTAAATATGTAGACTCGGATACATAAATGGTATGAGACTGTTACTATAAAGAAAAAAAAAAGTAACTTTGCCAGTGTCTGGAGAAATTATATTGTCAAGTAACAAATGCATACATCAAAATAAAAAATGTAGTGTTTTGCTCATTATCTGGTGTGTAGCATGTATGCTTCTTTGTTAACCTTCCTCATAGTACAATGTGCAGGGCAACTTCTCAGCACCCTAGTGATCACAAACAATTCTGCTTATACCAAAGAGCCTGGTCAGGACCTGTTACCCTTCACCCCATCCAAGCTGCTTTATGATTTATATCAAACAAAGAAGCAGGAAAATATGTTCAATCATCTTGGGAAAATAAAGATGAATCCAGTCTACTTATGAATAACAGCATCAGGCTAAGTGTAATTCACAGAAAGAAAAGATTCTCAAGAGTGTCAATTTTAACCTATTAATAATATGTGCAAGTTGACTAGAAACACAATTGTTTCTAAGTCAGTCTTCTTACCTTCATTACTAGATATTTCAATCTTTCCTTGAAATTGATTAACCATTTCCTTGAAATGCTTAATCTCAAGGGTTGGAGGTTTTCTTACCTGAATTCTTCTGAAATTATTCAACAGACTTTTTTTCTTCCTTGTTCTTTAATTACGCCTACTTTTTTGTCCTTTTTCAATGATTAGACAGTTGTCATAAATTATCCGATTTTCTGTGAGCTGGATGGCAAGAGATATATGAGGATTCCGATGATTACTTGTTGCATCCCGGAGTTTGGGTTTAGATTAGGGTTTTTAATTTATGTTAAAATAAGTCAAGTTCTGTAATCCTGCGTTTCCCCCGTGTTGTTCCCCCCCGCGGTTTCTGGCCCCATGTTGCCTGCTGCCGGATCCTTACCCCTGTGCCGCTCCTGTAACCACCCTGCCGTCCGGCCCCGGGAAACCCCGTGCTGGCCACACGATCCGGCTCAGCCCGCGGCTCGGTGCCCGCCCCTGCGGGCTTCTCTGGCTGGTCGCTGTTGCTGGCGTCACCGCCACGGCAGCTGCCCCTATTGGCCGGCCGGCCGTGGATCCTCTCGCCCCGCCCCTCCATAAAGCCCTATCCCGCCGGCAGTCAGACGCCATTTTCTCCCATGCGAGTGCCAGGAGCGGTCGCGTCTTTCCATTGAACCGCGCCGCGTGACCAATAAACCGTTCCTGCCAAACACGGAGTAAATGGACAAATTCCTTCCTCTTTGCCGGGTCCCTAGCGCATGGTAACAGCGGCTGGCCAGCCCACGCACCCGAGACACGGAGCCGTGTCCGGAAACCCGCGGCAGCAAACCCCGGCAGCACGTGGAAGCTACGCCACAGCCGGGCTCCCAAGAGCTGCGTGCAGCCGGGGAGAGCAAAAACCCACGCCGCAATTGGCGTCCCAACGTGGTGCCGAGGTCAGCGCTGAGCTGATCGCGTGGACGGAGGTTCACTGCGGAGCTTCAGGAACAGCGCCAGGAGCCGCCGCCGCCGGCCAGGGGCCGCGCCGCCGCCAAGGGGGGAGCGTCGCCGCCAAGCCAGAGCGGGCAGCGATCCGCGCCGGATCACAGCTCCGTGCCAGACGGAAACCGAGAGCAGGGGCTCTCCAAAGTATGTCAGTGAAGTCTCCGTTGCCCATGAGGGACCAGACAGTGTGTCCTGCATGGGACAGGAAGTGCAAACTTTCGCAGCCAGGAGGGCAGAAGAAAGGACACTTGCCGGGACTCCCGGACCCTGGTGGCAGCTTTCCTTTGCAGAGACTTCAGTCTGGTAAGTATTAGTCGTAGAAACGTGTCCAGCTAATACGGGGAGGGCTGGCCATTTTCCTGAGGTTGGGACGTGCGGCGCGCAGCACAAACAGCAGCCGCTGGAGTCGCCTGCGTTTTTTTGGGTTTTTTTTCTCCTTTTTACTGCCCCAGGGGTGAGGTGGTTTGGGTGGAAGAAGCATGGGGACCGTGCTATCTGCCCAACAAAAGGAATTTTATTCCCAAGTTAAAGAAATCCTTTTGGTGAAGGGCTCCTACCCAAAAAATTTAGTTAAGAAATTTGTCCGGTGGTTGTTCTTTGCTTTCCCCCGTCTGTCTGCCTAGGACGCGCGCAAAACAATTTTGGGAGCAAGTGGGAAAAAGGCTAGCAGAGGGGATCGGTAGGGATCCCTCCATAGATGACTGCTTCCCTAAATTCCATTTGTTGATCACAGATGTAGTAAAATCAGCCCCCGCGCGAAACTCGGTTGGGGAAAGGAAAGAACCATCCGGAAAATCTGTTACTCCCTCTGAATCTGTTTCCCCATCCCCTTCTCCTACCCCTTCTTCCCCTAACCCGGGTGGGTGAGGGGGGGCACCCCGTCAGTCTGAGACGCAGGGCAGCTCCACAAATGTGGACCGTGTGCCTGGCTCCCCCAAGCCACCCCGGCGTCCCCGCCTTAGCGAGATCGGTCGATTCGCTGAGGCCATGACCCTAAACCCCTTTTCCAATCCCTTTTTCCCAGTTGAAAATCCCAGTTTCGGCGCTACCCCGCGCAGTTCTGTTTCTTTAAACCCCTTTCTTTGTTCCTCTGAGGAGGCAGAGGCCACATGGTTGATCCCTTTGTCTTCCCAAGATGGAGGGCGGCCACATGGCAGGGTCTCTTCTTCCCACAACCCCTTTCTGTTCTTTGTTCCCGGTGTCCCCGCCTTTGACCCAACCCCCACCTGCCTCCCTGTGGGCGTGGGCGCCGCCCCCTTGGGAGGTCAGGTTGCTCCCTCACCCATTGTTCTCCCTCGAGTGGGTGTTCCCTCCAGTCCTTTGCATGTCGTCCCTGCTGAGTCATCGACTCCGCCCTCCTCCACCAGGGAGAGCTCTGCCATCTCCACCCCGCTGCCTGAGGGAGGCAGCCCCCGTCCTGTTGCCCTCACCCTGTCCCCATCTTCCCATGGGCCCCGGAGATCCAGGTGGGAGGGAAGAGGAGAAGGGGGGGGACGGGAACCCCTACCTCCAAGTTCCCATGGGCCCCAGACGTCTGGGTAGGAGGGAAAAGGAGAGGGGGGGGAATTGGAGCCCCTGCCTCTGCAGTCCCAGGGTTCCCGGAGACCCGGGAGGGAGGGAGGCAGGGGGATGTGGGTCTCTGAGCATTTTCCAGATTCCATGGAACAGGTCGAGCCGACAGAGGCGAGGCATGTAGAGGGATCAGAGGTTCAGGACAAGTCTGTCCTGGAAGCGGCATCCATGAACACTGCTGCCTTGGATGCCGTGCCTCCAAAGAACACTGGTCCGAAGCAGCCTCCAGCAAGACACCAGTGCTTCCACTGCAATCAGAGAGGACATTTTGTGGTTCAATGTCCGTTTCTGGGCAGGGCACCCCCAGGGACAGTGGGAGGGGGGAGAGGGGGGGAGGGAGATCCCATTCCCCCAAAAAAACTGAAGAAACAACGCGCACCTGCCTCGCGTGAAGATAAAAGTAAGGCAGGCCACAGCACCTTAAGGGGAGCTGTGAGTTATCAAGAAATTGTGCAGGTGGTAGTTCAGAACATCAGGGTGCCTTTGAGCGTGGCAGATGACCCCACCAATCGGGGGGTTGCATCAAACCGCAGGCGACGCAAAAGAAAACGGACCCTACAATCTCCTTAAAAAATGTTTTTCCCCAAAGCCCCAGTCTGTGTGTGTCCCAAATCCCCATGTTTGTAATAAACTTGTCCCAGTTTCCCTATCCCTAAACACCCTGAGAAGAACCAGCACCAGCACCATCTCCAGGCCCTCTCCACCTGCGTAGCAGTCACTGCAGTTGCAGCAGCAGGAGAAGCTAGGAGAAGAGGCCACCGCTTGAGAGACTGAATCAACACCACTGCTTTTTATATTTTATTAAGCGGGGAGATGTTGCATCCCGGAGTTTGGGTTTAGATTAGGGTTTTTAATTTATGTTAAAATAAGTCAAGTTCTGTAATCCCGCGTTTCCCCCATGTTGTTCCCCCCCGCAGTTTCTGCCCCCATGTTGCCTGCTGCCGGATCCTTACCCCTGTGCCGCTCCTGTAACCACCCTGCCGTCCGGCCCCGGGAAACCCCGTGCTGGCCACACGATCCCGCTCAGCCCGCGGCTCGGTGCCCGCCCCTGCGGGCTTCTCTGGTTGGTCGCTGTTGCTGGCGTCACCGCCACGGCAGCCGCCCCTATTGGCCGGCCGGCCGTGGATCCTCTCGCCCCGCCCCTCCATAAAGCCCTATCCCGCCGGCAGTCAGACGCCATTTTCTCCCATGCGAGTGCCGGGAGTGGTCGCGTTTTTCCATCGAACCGCGCCACGTGACCAATAAACCGTTCCTGCCAAGCACGGAGTAAATGGACAAATTCCTTCCTCTTTGCCGGGTCCCTAGCACACGGTAACAGAGGTTTGCCAGCCCACGCCCCCGAGACACGGAGCCGTGTCCGGGAACCCGCGGCAGCAAACCCCGGCAGCACGTGGAAGCTACGCCACAGCCGGGCTCCCAAGAGCCGCGTGCAGCCGGGGAGAGCAAAAACCCACGCCGCAATTACTCAGTTTATCACAAATTACCAGCTACACAAATGGATAAATAATTCGTAAACCTCCTTCTTAGCTAAAGTAATAATGCAAAAACCTCATTGCAGTACAAAATAGATGTAGCTGATAGGTACTACCAGATGCATTTGTAAATAGCTCAATCAAACATTAACAAATGAATATTTAATTATTAGCCATCTTTATCACAGGTTCCATCTCTATTTCTTCTAAGACTGATGAACAGAAGAGAGCCTAGAGGGTCACTGACAAGATCATTGTTAACAAATGTTACTTTGACCCTCTAGAAACAGAATGGCAGCTTTCAACTAGTTTATTGTTTGTTCCTTTTTTCCCTTCTGTTTCAAGCAAAGTGAGGATAACATTTTTAAAATTTGTTTTTTACTTCCTTTCATTGTACAGATAGCCCTGAAAATAGAAATTTTAGTGAACGAAACAGGCAGCAGGACTCAACGGACATGGTCCTAACAAGAACCTGTGGTAGAAGACTGCAAAGCATGTCCTGGTACTCACCTTCCCTAACATGACCGGAGAGTTTGCAGTGGAGAGGCCTTTCACTCCATATCAGATTGTACTCAAAATCTATCTTTGCACCATCTCTGTGGACAAGAGAAGTCAAAGCATTTAGAACATGCTGGGGATGATCTTTTTGCTGCATGCAGTTGTGCTGCCTGACACCATCCCTATACTGCTTCTAGCTCAGAGAGATAGTATGAGGACCTTTGGTCTTCAACATCCTGTAATGATCATGGGGTGATTATATATGGCACTACTGTGAAGGTATTACCTTCTAGAAACACAGGAGACCTCCTCTGCTCCAGGAAGCCTGTGAGCTCCCTTCCTTTGTGAGGTCCAAGCCCTTCACTGAGAAAGATTAGTATCACAGATACATGTTAAATCTGAAGACATCAGCAGACCCTTTAGGCAAACAGATGTAAAAATCCAGGAAAAAAAGTCCGCTTGACATCTGTTCCACTCTTCTTTATTTGGTACCTCCTTTGTATGCCTTGCCAGCTGAGGTAGAAAGTATTAAAGAATTGTGTGATCTTCTTTTCCATATCTTCAGCCATCACTGCCTGGTTTTGCTTTGGTATGCAGTGTACAATACTGTGAGCACTCACTAGTCCTAATTGTCAGTCTTTCCTCTTTCTTTCTCCTTCAAAACAGCGAGCACTTTGAGAGCCTGGGCAGATGTTAAGATGCAGCAGACATTGTAATAAATGTCCTCAGGAATATAGTAATTGAAAATGCAGGTATTACATTCATCCTGCATACCACCAAATGTGGATGGAGAGTAACATGTATCCACGAGCTGGTAAGAGGCCTCTTTCATTTTCTCCACTGCTTTAAATTCACAGATGGACTGAATGGGCTGGTAGGGAGGGAAGAGCCAGTCTATTTAAAGTGTACATAAATGTTTCCAGAATCTCTTCTCCCCATTTCTTTCTGTACTTAGGGGAAACATTCAATGAGTATTTTCAAATTTCTCTTGGTGTTTTGAAACCAAAGTTAGGCTGAATAGCATACAGCTAGGAATTTTTTTTTTTTAATTGTTGAAATTTGGACTGTTTTGCAGTGGATGGATATAGGCCAACTTTCTGCAAATAATGAGATCCAGGGCTTTTATGGGAGGGGGAAGTATCAATGTCCTTATGGATTAAGGTTGTGCCTGATGGGTTTCTTCACTCACTGTATGATGAAGTGTATGGATTTCAAAAATGAATCCTAAGAAAATTCCAAGCAAGGTTACTAAGAATTGCTCTCAACCCTGTACATAATTAAATACTTATTGTACAGACCTGGAGGTGTAGGGCTGAGAATTCTTTCCAGTGCTAATAGTGAGAAATGTTGCTTAAATGAATTTGATATATCTCCTTATTTTTTTCTATCCCAATAAAATAATTTTAGACTGATTTGCCTATGAAAGAAAAGAATCTGAGAAAGACAAAACCCCTAAACAATCTGTAAGCAGTATTTTCTCATCAGTCTGAATTAATGACCATACAGCTTTCCTATGCAGTGAGAACTGCCATCTAATTCTGTGATTCAGCAGCAGTTTGATTATACTTAAGGACAAGCTGCACCCTTTCTCCCTTAGTGATTCTACCATGTTTTTTTCCTGCTTTTTGTCGCATATATTCTTTCTTTTTCTTTTCTTTAACAAATATGACATTTTCAAAACTGTAGAGAGCACATAAATTATCTGAGATAGCAGATAATAATAGAATTTTTCATTTTTGAGAGAAATTTCAAGAGAAAGTTCTAGTGAGAAGTAATTTTTACACATAGAAGTATATATATTTTCTTCCACTTTTTATGTCTTGTCTTCTGCTGTGCTTAGCTTACACTTTAATGTCATTCCCATTTAGTCCCCACTGATATAACTGCTGCCCAGGCTGGAGGGCTATGCAGAGTCTAGTTTCTTCCCCTGGTGATCCTATCAGCAGCATTGGAATAGCTCAAAAATTTAAATCACATATGGTCTTCACATGCCTTTACATCTGGTCTGTTATATTTGCTTGAAAAGAAAAATCTACTGTTTAATAATGTATAACTTCTGTAATGAGAAATAAATTTCCTGTTATCCATGAGCAGTGAAACAAATGTGCTGTTGTCGATAGGTGTTTGCTACTGAAGTAGAAGTATTATGTGCTTTACTTTTTTTTTTCTTTTTTCAAATATATAGGTGAGAACACCAAAACCAGCAAAAACTTTTACCTTAGTAACTTAGAAGACTCTGGTTAGGATATACCCTTGATCAATGTCCTAAGAGATAGATATAATAGGTACAAGAAGTTTTGAATCATTAGAGCTATAAACCGTTCACATAAAATTCACCCTCATCATGTTTTTCTGTTTTTCTGTATTTACTGTAAAATAAAACCAAATTGTATTGCTTTTACAAGACAGATAAAGACATTCTACTTTGTAGACATTTTGGCCTACTTCTGCCTGATAATGTTTTCCTTTCCTATTCTCATTGCTCTAGTGACTAATCCTATAAAATCAGTATCTTCTTTTGAATAAAATATAAACAACACAAAGCTATTCCAAGGTATTTCTTATATATGAGAAGTAGACTTATGGAGTTGGGAAAAGATTAAGGAGAAAGACTCTATGGGGTGAATAGGAAAAGCTTTCCCAACCTAATTTTCTCTTATTTCTTTTTCCTGTCCTATAATAAAAATGGAACTTTCCTTTAAAATTTTAAGTATGTAATTGTGAGAATTAATCTTTGGTTATTTTGACAATTAGTAACTACCCACTGGAATATTTATACTGAGGAACTTGCACAGTCATCATGTGCTTTTTGAGCCATGCTTCCTGGCTGATATCTTAAAATGAGCCAAATATATGGTATTTCATGTTATGCTCTTCATCACTGCTATGTTTGCATTACTAAAAATCTTTGCACAGATGGGCAGAGGCAGTACTGTCAGAAAATGTTCAGTTGCAAATTCTTTGCTAAATCCAAGCTTTTTGTCCCCCCGATTGTTTAAAAATAAAACAAAACAAACTGCATAATATGCCTAGTTCTGATTATCTTTTATGCTAACTTACTGCAATAATGTAGTGCTGAACTTTCTGTTTCTTTTTACTTCTACAGAAGAGAGACTTTTACAAAGAATGGAGATTACTTGGTTTATTTCATCTTAATGTTTTTCTGTTTTAAACAATTATTTCTTTCATTCTTTTCCTCACCCCTCCACCTTATATTTTTTCTAATATGGTTTTATATTAATTACCAGGAGCAGATAAAATAAATGC
The DNA here is from genome assembly GCF_024509145.1 of Vidua macroura. NCBI lineage: Eukaryota > Metazoa > Chordata > Aves > Passeriformes > Viduidae > Vidua > Vidua macroura. The sequence continues at coordinate 61,406,133 of NC_071611.1, forward strand.
TATCAAATAAGATCAAAGCCCTTCATTCTTTGTCTAAATGACAATCTAAGTGTACCTTGAATTTTGAACTAACTTTTTATTGTCCCTCGTGAGTAAAATTGGATCCTTCTTATGCTGGCAAATTAGAAAAAAAAAAGGAATCCCACAGCCTGCTGAATTGTAAAAGAGTGGTCCTAGATTATTTCTCAGTAATGCATGTGTATGGAGCTAGATTCCCTCCTTTTTCTCTTCTCTTTTATTTATATTAAGATTGCAATACTGCAAATAATATAATATATGGAAACAAAAATGCAGATTATTTTCTTATTATGCAATCATTTGCAGTCTATGAAAATACTAAAATCCAATTTTCTTGAGACTTTCAAATAGCTGTATACCAAAACTTCTGTAGGGTGAAATATGGTTCTGGCCATTATTCACTACATACTATATGCAAACACCCTGTTTAAACAGACTCATCCATCCAATAAGGAGAAGTAATAAATTGATAACCTTGATGATTTGTGATCATCTATTAAGTCAGAATAACTAGCTCATATTCATGCTATAATATGAAATATGTTTGAATAAAATTAAAAGAAAAATTCTTTTCTTTTTCAGTTTGGTTTTCCTGAATGAAAAAGATATCAATAGAAATGGATCTTACCCCCATTTTTTCAGGTTGTTGAGTCTTTGTCTCTACTTGATCTACACCTGTTCCTGAAGGAAAGCCCTGAACTTCTGCCCTTGAATAGCTCTCTGCTTCAAGTTCAACGAACTCACCTTGTTATTGTAGATCAACCAGAAGATTTAACTAAGAGGATCCTGTATGAATAATGCTATTTAAAATAAAGACATTTTCAAGATTCTCATTGCAATGAAAGAGTATAATCATCTCAGCTTTGTGACTTTCCTCAGCAAAAAAAAAAAAAACAAAACAGCAGGTAAATAAGGTATCAGCTGAAATCAGCTGAAAGGTTCTTGGGATATTTCTGTCCCTGGAGTTGTTCAGAGTCAGGAGATGAAAAATAAATTTCATCAATCTTTGCATTTTTACTCTCTGGGAATAAAATCTCTGGACATACTTTTCTGGTAGCAATCTCCTGTCAATATTTTGAGATTTTTTTTTATTTTTATTTTGCTCATTGCTACTTAGGCTACTAATTTTGTCTGTATCTTAATCTGTAACAAACTATATGTTATATATACACATTTATGTATGCAAACACAGAGAAGCACACACATATATATACAGATATACATACACATATTTATGCATCTATTTTGCAAACACATTATGCATCATTAAGTGTATGTAGCTGGAAACAACATTAGTATGTATAAATATATACACATGTATATATTTATACATACTAATTAACTCTCATTAAATCTGATTATGATTTCTTACTTTCAGAAAGTGTATGAATGTAATGGTTTCTATCCATGTAATTGTTTTTTGAATACTTGCTGCTAATACATTGGTATTTGGTACTCATATATTTTATTGTGCTGCATGCCTGAATGACAGATGATTATCTGACAAAGGAAATCTGGTGTTAAACAAAATGAGATAGTACCACATTTTAAAATTACAATTCTAACACAACAACAGTTGAATATATGTATTGTATTTTAAAAATTTAATATCTGTCTGTTGCTGGTATTGTCTTTGTCCATGTTGACAACAAAAGGATAAACACAGTGCATATAGTAGGTCCCTCTGGTTATACCATGAACATGACACATGTCATCCTATGATAAATTGGCTCTGTGTCTATTCAATTTCAAATCCAAAGCTCTGGAGGCAGAGGTGTCAGGAAGCAGGCTTAATTCTGGCCATCATAGGCCTCAGATGCACAAAATTCCTATGCATGGAACAGATAATTGTAAGAGGCTGTCTGAAGCCCCCTCGTACTCCATACTCTCTTCCGATTGCCATGAGAAAGAATTCCTTCCCCCCACTACAGTTCCAGCTAGAGTGCACCACAGTGCAGGTGGAACCACTGAACCGTCATGCTAGCTGTTCCGAACAAGGCCTGGCAAGAACTTGGCAAGGAGCTGGCAAGGACTTGGCAAAGACCTGGCATAGACCCAGCACAGGACAGCCTGATGTGTGGCCTGCTTCTAATCTCCATTCTTAAGCTGCATGAATTTTTGGGGTGACGCCCATGGTCCTTCATTGAAGATCCCTCATCTGCCTCGTTACCACCGTGACAAAAAAAGATTGAGAACCCTCCTCCCAAGGACTGAGACTGAGACCCCTACTACAGGGAGGGGGGAAAGTGGTGATCTGACCACTAATGACATGACCTGTTTCCCTTCAGTAATTTCAATGGACTTATTCTTCATTGTATCCATCTTGCTTTGGTGGTTTCTATGAACTCACCTCTTCCCTTGTGGCGATTACAACGGACTGTCATTATTACACTTGTTCCCCCCTCTTTTTCTTGAGGACTATAATTGAACCCCTGAATTCATGAGATCTTTGGAGACTCCCCTGACATGACAGATGGATCCCCATTGTCCAGACCACTGAGGATCTCGCCTGTGTTGGTAGCTATTCCCATCCCCACCCCCCACCACCCCTCCCATCCTTTTATCTCCTTTCAGTTCCCCGTACTATCGCATTTATTGTTTTGGCCCTTAATAAAGGTGCATTTGTTGTGATTAACTGATAGTCTGTTGTTGTTTGCCTTTTTGCAGTTTTGGGATCGGTGAAAAGAACCATCACGACACCCTGCACAAGCGGATCGTGACAATAACAAAAAGCAAGAGGGAGACTGAGAAGAAGTTTGCACAGGTTTGTCAGCTTCCTGTAGTTTAGGTAGTATTGGCAAATGTTGGGTGTAAGAAAAAAAACCTGTAAACATGATAATGAATGTTACCAGAATTAGAAGTGACAACTGTATCAAACACAAATGCTGTCTGTTTTTTGATTTGCATACCAATTAAATTAAAAGACCCAAATACTAGGTTCCAGAATTTGTTTGACAAATAATCTGCTGGGCTCACTATGTACATCTGGGTCAGACATGCTGACTGTGTGACAGATGCAGTGTCAAAAGAAGATTTTAACATAGAAAAAATGTATTCAGATTGTTACTAAGTACTGTACTTAAAGCAGAGATTAGAAAAGGGTCTAGTTTAGAAATTGCTTTAAACATAGTGGTATCTACCTCTCTCTAGGCATTTTATTATGCATTACTGTCAAGTCTGGTATGTGAGACATCTTCCTCACTAACAGCTAAAGAAAGGAGTAAGCAAAAATAGTTCTGTTCTGTACCATTATATTGTGTAGCTATCTTATTCCCTGGGTAAATACATATGTTTTATGGGACTACTCAAAGAGTAAGAGACTATTTGATGTGAGCAATGATGGCAGAATCAAGCAATACATGCTTAAGCATTTCTGCAGAATTTTACATTTTTCATGCTCCTCTGAAATATTTACGAAGTAGTTCATGTCTGGTGAAGGTTCAGGTCAGTTCTCATTTTAGTAAGACAAGTTCACTTGACCCTGATTTTAAAGAAAACTTGAGTCAAAGCAGGAGACTGTTCTCTTAGGCAAATGCTGCTCCAATACCTGAACCTATGTGCCTTGCTGATACATTCACCTTTTTAACAACTTCTGGGGTTTGCCACCCATATGGCATTTCATTTTGCACACTTTCATGCTGAATTTCTTAGCAGTGAACACTGGATTTGACTTTCTACTGAGCCAAAGTCACGTCCTGTAATTTTTAATGAAACCTACCTCTCACCAATCTTTTCCTGTTTCTAGATATTTGAGAGTCCAAAGATGCTACACCTTGAATAATATTAAACAAGAAGGCAAGGAGCATCTATGTTAGTGTTTGGAAATGGATATGATTTATACATGTATAGGCATGGACTGTAGCAAATACCCAGCTGTGAGTACACTGTTGTTCAGAAAAGCCCTCAAAACAGAAAAAAAATCTTTCTAGGTTCTGTGATTGCATGATGACCATTGGGTTGATATAGTGCAACACTTTTGATATTCTCAGGAACAGAATCGTAGTACATGTGGCACTGTATGGGTAATAATGCAGTAGTGCAGTAGTAAAATGAAAATAAAAAAAACCTGAGTTGTAGCATTTTGCTCAACATTAAGAAATAATATCTGCAATTTTTTCTCCTTCTTTTCCTTGTTTTGTTTTTTCTTTTTTTTTAATCAAGGAAATGAATTTACACAGGGTAAATGTAGTATTTAAAATTTAAAATTTAAATGAAGAAGCTCCTCTTGAATGCACCTGTATGTACTAGATATGTCTGAGTCCATTTGGTATAAGAAAGTAGGCCATGAAATTATGTGTTTAAAGAAGTAAAACTACTCACTCACAGAGAATTAAAGTTTTTTAAACTCTTCTGTATATGATGAATTGCTTTTGAAAATCCAGGCAGACAGAACCTATGCCATTAACAATGTATAAAGGTGCAGATTTCTAGAGTCTGGAAAATGGAGAAGTGAGATTCCCTCATGTAAAAAAATAAGAATAGGAAAAAATGTGTTTTATGTACCAAAATGGTGAGCTTTACATATAAAACCTTTAAAAATAAAGTGAATAAAACCAGAGCACTCTAGGTTATTCTACTATGTGGAAGCAAAAAGAGATATGATTAGCTTTGAACCAGCAAGTGTTTCATACTGCAACCAAGGGATGCATTTTTCAGGGATGAAATTGAGCAAAGGAAAATTTAGTCTTATTGCCAGGAAAATGTATCTAATAGCGAGATGTATTAGAATTGTGGAATAGTCTCTTGAGAGAAGTGGTGGAAGCCCCATAGTTTGAGTCTTTGAAATATGAGAAAAATTTTCTTGCTGGGAAACAGTTTGTGTTTCTATAGGAGGGACAGTGTCACCTAATGGAATATTTCTGCATATGACATCATCTGTACTCTGATTTATTATTACCATGTTTGTGTAGGATTTTATAGAAGTCTGAAAAAGAGGACAGGATGACATCTGAATTATTTTTCATAACACAACAAAACCAAAGTTCTCAAACATTCTATTCTGTCTCAGTATCATTGCTTAATGTTTTGTCATATTCAAGAATATGACATGAAGTTTCAATAGGCCAAGATTCGTTTATGCCTTTATTGATTCTCAATTTTATTTTATTTTGGCTTTTTAAAAATATGGTTATTGATTCCAAACATAATGAAATCACTATGAGATAAGAGAAATACTTCCATGGAGGAGGTATACTTTCATTAATAGAGCATATTAATATATACTTTAAAACATATTAATAGAACATATTAATATGTATTAATAGAATCTTAGTATTCCATTAAGATATGTCTTAGCTTTAAAAGAAAGTTCCTCAGACAGTAACTTGTAATGGTCTTTCAGCTGTTAGGAAAATGCACATAACATAATTTGCTCATTTAAATACTAAACATAGATGTGTCTTTGTCTATTAGCAAAACCAGTAAAAGGTAACTTTGAATGCTTTCATATTCACAGCACAAAGTATAAATTTCTTCAATAAAAGCTCAACTTTCTCCTGAATAAATAATAATAAAATGCAATTTCTCTCTAGCTCTTCAAGTTATTCCTGTGAAATAACTTGCTAACTGCTTATCCATTTCCTTAATGTCTACTGAGCATCACAGAGAGCTAACAAGGAAGAACAGATCTGAATTACCAGGGAAAGCAAGGGTTCCTTGTACAGATTCCCCTCAAGAACTTTCACCATATTGCCCCTCTTTGGACGCTCTCTAATAGCTTTGTATCTTTCTTACATTTTGCTGCCCAGTACTGCACACAATGTTCAAGGTGAGGCCACAGCAGTGCAGAGAGGGAAAGGTGAGTTCCAATTTCTTTTTGCACATTTTAATATTGTCAAGAATAAAGCTAATAATGATCATGTTCCAATAATCAACAATGATCTGACATCAACTAAGTTGTAATATGAAATGTTAAGTACATGAACCTAGTACTTGTCCAGATATTTCTAGGTCGAAACTGGCTCAGAATTTATCTTAAAAATATGAGAATGTATAACTAGTGATGGTGGAGCACAGGTAGAGGTAGAGCATGGTAGAGGTTTGACTGACACCAGGTTTATATTTACCTAGTTTCACCATCAATATGAAGATGAAATTGATTTTTCACTGAGACCTGTTCATCAAAAATGAGCCAAGTATTTACTTTTCAGTCATAAATAATGCCCAGGTTTCAGCAGGATGTTTGTAGAAATAGGCTTGAAATATCCCTTTGATGGAAAAGATTTTTACATTTGCTTTAACTTTACTGATCATTATATCATTATTCTAGTGTAAAAGTTTAGAGTTTGTCCAAGAAAAAATAAATTGTCAATAGTTTTGTTCTTATGCATGCTTCATGATTGCTGGTATATCAAAACCTTCTCACTTGAAGGTCTTACAGGAATTTGTGTTGCTGAAAGCATGGTCATCAGCTGTGCTTCATTTTATCGTCAGATTTGCTGGATAAGTTCATTTAGATGTCTACACAGAATTAATTCCCTGGAGTCTGAACAGATTTTAAAACTATGTTCTAGCATAATTTTATCTTCTTTTCTGCATTGCTTTTTATTTTCTTGCTTTAACTTACCTTTTCAAAATGAATTGCACAATGAATTTCAACAGAGATGAGAGTTTAGAAATTCTTTTGATGATTAGGCAATATGGATTTCTTGACCCTGATTTGAAGGTAAATCATAAAATTATTATATTGTAGAAAATTGTCAGTGCACTAAAACCAGTCCACAATTATGAATGAATTTTATTTCATTTTTAAACTTAATATGAGCTTGCTTTTATGAATAATACCAAATCTAAAATTATTTTGTTCTCCAATACTGCTTACATTGCATCCTAAGAAACTGATAGATTAACTGTTGCAATGCAAATGTGTCTAGACAGATTCTCTAAAAGTTGACTTTCCTCTCAGAACCAGGTCAGTCTCCCTCCAGTCAAAGAGAAAGGGAATGATGGATCTGTACAGGACAGGAAAAGGTGAACAGAAGAAGAAACAGCACATTTAATCTCTGGAACTAAAAATTTGATAATACTTATGGTATGATTATATTTAGTCAGATTGGTTTCTTAAATGCCTGCTATGTGAGTGCATTTGTAAATTTTTGGAACAAAATTTACTTTTTAAAGTAATTTTTAAAGTGCTTAGAGAAATTACAAAATATGAAGATACTTGGTGTGTTTGAAAACAATTTGAGAAAAGTCCACTAGGTTACTTTCACTAAATTGCAAGAAATTGCACCAGTTTTGGTAAAAGAACGGCTCTCAAACTTGAGCTGCATTTCAGGGCATAAGTAGGAATTTATTGCACAGGAAATTTGAATGATTATGGAATGATGGCTTCATTTTATCCTGTCTTGGCTATCTAGACAATGTAAGAAAATTGTCATTTCTATATTTTATCAGTTAACTCCTGCTGTGCTGAGTCAGAAGACTGTGCTATGCAGCATATGTGTGGGATTCTGTCTTCAATCTGTTCATTTTTTGAGCTGAATTGAGCCACAATAATCCCCAAACTGTGTAAGGGTTTATAATAGAAAAAAAAAAAAAAAAAAGACCAGTACAATTAATGGGGTGACAAAACTGAGACTGAAGAAGATGTGACTTAGATGCCAAAAGAGCTTTCAAGGAAACCCAGTGTTCATGGAGGGCTGCAGGCAAAAGATCTTGTAAGATTCTCAGACACTGCAAAGTGTGAACAGTATAGAGCCTGATTTGGCAATGTGCTTCACAAAGTCTGTTCTTTCACAGGCAGGAACTTCCCCAGCATGACTGAATTAAATGCTGTTAGACTTGAACATCTTGTGGATATCTGTGCAGTATACCATCAAGTTGTCAGTGTGGCTGCATTGAGGTTATGATGTAGAATATATTACTTTCTGTAACAGAAAGTAATACTTGTCCACTTGAAAAGTTTTCAGTACCTCAGTTTGTTTTGCAGTTCCAAGAACTCTTTACAGTGTGTTTTTATCTTTTAGCAATTAGGTTTTCATTCTTTAACTAGGGTCTCATAGATATTCTGACAAAACACTGATGATGGCATCATTGAAAAGATTTCTTTTAGCATCAGGTAGTGTAAACCTAGACTCAAAAACACTTAAGGCTTCATCTTTGTAAACACCAATACAATTCAACACTTTACTAATTATTAGTTCTTTTCACAAGAGGCCTGTAGTGATGTACCTGTTTTCACCTTGAAAGGTCACTTTGCATTGCTAAAACATCAGGAATTCACCTTGGTGCAAATAAGAACAATTCTTCAATCTCTAAAATATTAAGACATTTACCTAGTTTACATTTTCTACAAACATTATTGTGCTTAATAATTTTATCAATAATGAGGATTTTTAAATTGTAATCTGGTTTTGATTTTTTCTAAGATTTCTAAGAGCTTTTTTTTTGCCCTTATACATGTATCTTCATGGCATGTGTTGAAATTTGGGCATTATGATAGCATTCACTACCATTATAAATCTCTTCTTGGTCATGACCTGAAGTGTTCAGACACCAGTCTTGACTTTTAATAAGATGAACATTCCAATCAAAGCAACTATATTTCAAGACTCTGAAACCTATGAACTCTGAAATGTCTAGAACTCTTAAATCTTTAATTAAAGACAACCAGGAGCTGCTTGGTTTTACAAAAATGGGTCCAACTCAAGTACTAAGAAGAAAAGTGTAAATGAATGTTGAGATGAACTCTACTCATAAATATCATGGACAGATTTTCTTTTGTTTCAAATTCTTGATATCATTGTGTAATACTGCAAATAAACAATACATATAAGAGAATTTCTAAAAAGTATATCCTACAATATTGTCTTTCCAGGATGAGATAATTTCTCCTGAATATTTTAGAATCTCATAATTCCAAACTGAAGGGATTAGCAATAATCCATCTGTGTACATTACATTCCAGAACCACAGAATAATCTGAATTGGAAGGGATCCAAAAGGATCATGGAGTCCAACTCCTTTGCAAAGGACAGCCCCAATAATCACACCATATGCCCAGGAGTGTTGTCTAAATACTTAATGAATCGTCAGGCTTGTGCTCTGACTACTTCCCTGGGGACCCTGTTCCAGTGCCCAGACACCATCTGGGCCAAAAACCTTTTCTTGATATCCAACCTAAGCCTGCCCACAACTTCACACCTGAACATAACCTCAGGCCATTTCCTCAGGTTCTGGTCACCACAAAGGAGAGATCAGCATTTGCCCCTCCTCTTCCCCTCTCAAGGAAGTTCCAGACTGCAATGAGGTGTCCCCTCAGTCTCCTCCAGGCTGAACAGACCAAGTTACCTCAGGAACTCCTCACACACTTTCCCCTCAAGGCCCTTCACCATCCTCATGGCCCTTCTTTGGACACTGTCTAATAGCTTTTCATCTTTTTTTATATTGCAGCGCCCAAAACTGCCCCCAGTACTCGAGGTGAGGCCACCCCAGTGCAGAGCAGAGCAGGACAATCCCCTCCCTCACCTGGCTGGCAATGCTGTGCCTGATGCCCCCCAGGACACGCTTGGCCCTCCTGGCTGCCAGGGCACTGCTGACTCGTGTTCAACTTGCCACTGACCAGGACCCCCAGGCCCCTTGTTGAGATGCTCTCCAGCATCTCATTCCCCAGTCTGACCATACATCCAGTGTTGTCCCATCCCAGGAGCAGATTCTGACACTTTTCCCTTGATGGTGGTTGTTGTTTCAGCTTGGTTGCTGATTGCCCAGTGTTCTGATCTGCTGAGGTCTCTCTGCAGGGCCTCCCTGCCTTTAAGGGAGTCAACAGTTCCTCACAATTCTGCAGATTTGCTTAGTATCCCTTCCAGTTCTGTATGCATGTCATTTATGAAGATGTTGAAAATCACAGGGATGCAGACAGAGCCCAGGCAGGTTACCAGTCTGATGTCACCCCATTTATTATCACTCTTTGTGCCTTACCCATGAGCCAGTTGCTCAACCATCCCATGATGTGTTTATCCAGCTGTGTGCTGGACATTTTATCCATAAGGATACTGTGAGAGAGTGCACTGAAAGCTTTTCAGAAATCCAAAACCTTTACACCAACTGGCTTCTTTTGATCAGCTAGGTGGGTTACTTCGTCATATAAGGAAATCCAGTTTGATACGCAGGACTTTCATGAATCTCTGGTGTAGTTGTCTTCCAGGTGCTTCTCAAAACCTCCCTGAGTAATCTTCTCCATATCTTAACAGTCACTGAAGTGAGACTGTCAGTGAGACTGACAGGCCTATAGTTTTAATGGTTTTCCTTCTTGCCCTTTTTGAATATTGGGACAATGTTAGACAGCTTCCAGTGAACTGGAGTCTCTTCAAATTCCCAAGGACATTCAAATATCATCCAGAAATTTGCAGATATGCCAGAAATGGATCAAGAGGCATCTCTTATCCTTTCCAAAATTCATCTGCTGATAAGAGTTGTGAGAAATGCAGTCTTTAATTCTGCTGTGTTGAACTCTATCATTTACAAAAACTTTTAAAGCCATTTAAATTATTTTTTAGCTACAACCTACAAAAAAAAGAACAAATAATGTAATTATGGATTTTGTGGTGCTTTTACTATTTTAAAATTTGGTACTTTATTTTAACATTAACAAGCAACTGTGGTCCTTAGATCTGATCTTAGAACCATTTCATATTGAGGACTCATATTCTAACCTTGGAGAGAAGGATGAAAGGATTATTACTTGTAGAAATTTATGACTTTAACTAAAAATACTGAAAAAATAATACAGGAATTTGAATGTGAAGGAGTTAATGTAAGTTGAGAATAACTTTTGAAGAGATATAGATTTATTGATTTATGGATGTGTATCTGTGTGTGTGGATGTGCATACAAATGACACCTTCACTGTATATGCACTATATGAATGTGTCACTTGTGAATATCTGCCTTCAAATACCCTTCTATAATGTAGTCTACTGTAACTCAAGCAAAGAAATTTACATGAGTAAATTGTGGAAAGCCCATGTAGCTCTATGAATAAAGCTGATTAATTATATTTAAATTTCTCTAATCTGTTAAAAGGGTCGTCCCCCAAATTACAAGAGTTTTCTATATTCCTATTATAAAATGTAGACACCATGCCTGAGCTAAATTAAATTTTTAAGCAGCCTCAGGAAAGAAGAAAAGATTTAAATTGCTGCCACAGGGAAATTTAAACCTGACACATAAAATAGAAAAGTGATCATCAACCGCCTGTAAAACAGAGCGTCTGGCTCTATTTTCAATTTGCCACTTTCTTTTTCTCCATAATTTTCTTTATTCTTTGTTTTGAACTTAAAATTCTATTGAGAATGATAGTACTGTTTAGAAAATGCTCCTGTGGTACAAATGCAGTAGTGCAATAATGTTTTTTGGGTTTTTTAAACAATGTTTTAAAATTGAGAATATATCTCTCACTGTATTTTGCCACTTTTGAGTGGTGTGCTATCAGTCTATTATCAAATAATGTGCCAATATCCATGCTATATTTCTAAGTATTGGTGCATACATTTATTTTGGTAAAAAATAATAATGCTAGAACAATACAGCAATTTAAAATCTATATGTGCATATGCACTATTTATTTAATATTCAGGATCTATCTGACCTGGAATTTATTTCTTGCAATTGACAGTCTATCAAAATAAAACTTTGCCTCCACAATTATTGTAAATCTGTTTTGACTGAATAATGACTGAAATTCTAGTAACTTCAGTGCTTAATGTGGGCAGAAACATTATGAATCAATCTTCTGCTTTATTATACTCTGGTGAAATCTTCCGACCATGTAAAGGTAGCATTTAATACTTTTATTAAATGCAAAAGAGCATAGATTTTGATGACATTTCATTAGGCATTATAAACCTGCCCAAAAATCTAAACTCATAAAAGGATTGTTTGTAACCCAAAGCATTTTCATTTACTTCAGGATATAGTTTAATCAAAGTCAACGTCATATCCAGCCAATGCTATAGAACAACTATATCCTCCTGTGCTGTAGGGCAATGTTGTGAGAGCTTGTTCACAATGCTGAGGAATATATTTAGTGCAGGTAGCTCAGTGTGCAGCTGCAGATTGAGCTCTGGATGGGGGAAATGGTGGGAGCCCAAGGCAAGAGGCCTTATATCTTTGCAAAACAAAAGGCTGAGGGACCTGTGGCAACAGCCAGGTGACACATTCAGAGACATGGCAGTAGCTGATGACCCCCAAACTCTTTTGTGCTTGGACTGAAAAGATATAAACCCGCAGGGATTTCTTTGTTGAACCCTTCTGGAAGGCACCAGCTCGAGCTGTTATTCTGTTATTGAACCAAGATTATTTTAAGGATTGAGATGTCTCAGCCTCTGCTAAGGGAAACTTAAGGTTGAGCCAGTAAGGAAGTCTGGTCTAACTATGTGAATCTGGGGGTTGTAGCTGCAGAAAGTCTTTGGTCCCTGCCCAATTAATGTGAGTGTGACTGCCAGAGTGTCTCCTGGATAGTCAGACAAGGAAGTTCCTTAACAACAAGCAAAACTTGGAGTTTTCTGGAGAAAATTATGTGAGTGAGTACAGTCAACTTGGGAAATCTGGATAGACTGGGGATGGGGAAGTGTAAATGTGCAGAGGTGGCGTCCAGCTAGAGATCTTTTGTGATTTAACCACAGTTGTACTGCATCTGAACAGTACAGATTAACATATTTGTTGACACAGGAACACTCAAGCCATGGAGATAAGGTTTCATGCTGCTTTTTACCTATCAGTTTTGACATACTTTGAAGACTATGGGGGAAAAGGGTTCTAGAGAATGATGGTTGTTGGGGAAGGATTAAATTTTCATAATATATTTTAGTTGTAGTATACTTCAGGAATAAAGAGATGGGTGTACTTATGTATCAGAGGCTATAAGATGTTTGTTCCATATACTTTTGCAATTATATTTTAATTTTCAAATGTTTACATCAGAATTCTTCTCTTTTACATGACATCCCCATCAACTACCTCTGGACAAACAGTGACCTTGTCCAATATGAAACAATAAGAAAGGGATTATGATTTGAATCAAACTGAAATATATCCTCCCATTATTATAGAAATATTTTTATGACAGCACAGTATGCTTAAAAACCTTGTTTATCAATGCAAATGTATCAATTGAGTATCAATTTCTGTGAACTCACTATAATATGGCTTTTATTATTGCAGTATTTATCTGCAAGTATTGGTGACTGACATCAGTTTCTAATTAGGTAAGCATACAGTTTCCTGTCTTCCCTTTTCACCAAAATCTCAGCATATGGTGATCCGTGTTTCATTGATGTGTTCCTGGATTTTCATGATACTAATTATGGGCTGAAATCTGAATTTGTATCCTTATATAGGCCATTTTCAACTGAATCATTATTTTATGGTTTCCATGGGATTGTGGAAAGTAACATGACTTAACTCTAAAGACAGCTTAATGAAAACTGCTATTAGATAAATCGTGATTATGTTCGATGTCATCATAAATTATATGTAGTGAAGATGATGCAGGAAAGTTAAAGTAATAATCAATTACTAACTTTTTTCCTTTTTCCTTTTTTTCCATGACTTGTCATGGGGCTGGGGGTACCTTGTGAAATCATCCAGGCAGCTCAGGTCTCAAGAGAGAGAGAGAGCTGCCCTTGTAAGTTTTGGTACAGTCTTGTCTAAACTTTCTGTAAGGTCTTTGTAACCTCCTAATTTATCATAGTGTTTACCATGGTAAATGTACCCTGCCTGTAGTACAAGCCTGTGACCTTTTATCCTATTTACTTGTAGAACAGAGTTTCTTTTCCCTCCATGGAGATTGTTAATGATTTTGAAAATGCTTGTTGTGTGGCCCTTTGATTTCCTCCTCTTTAAATGTGCTAGTTTCTATTTATTATATATTTCCTTATAGACTATATTTTCTACACATCCGCTATTTTTAATTCATGTTTTCTGAACTTTATATAAGCAGTTAGGTTTTTTTTTTTCTGGAAATACAGTTTAATCAACCAAAAATTAACATAGCAGAACAGAAAAAAAGATTATTTTACATAATCTAGATGTTTTCCTACTATTTATAAAGCATAATTCAGCATCACGCTTTTTTTGCTTTATTATGAATAATTATTATTTACAAAAAATATAATTTTAATATAATTTTTAAAATATAATTTTTCCTTCTGAATATTTTGTCTACCCATTGTTTCCCAGGTTTTAGAACTGATTTTTTCTTTTCTATTTTTTCCTCTTGTCTATAACACCTTGCATTTACTTTTTTGGAAATGAACAAATTTTTCAGACTATGCCTCCAGTTTTTCAAGATGTTTTTAAACTTTTAAATCATCTTAAAATATATTAGTAACCCTTGCCACCCTAGTGCAATCTGCAAATATATTACATGTACCTTTGATTTCATTACACAAATATTCCCAGTATTATATAATACATCTGTAAAGAGCTTCCTTCTTGACAGTTAACTACCAATAACACTTCAAACACACTTTGTGATTTAGCTTTATATTCACACTGTGGTATTTGGATCTATACATTTATAAAAGTTTATTTCCTCTGAGATCAATCTCTGATAAAATAGTGTTTGTTGTCTACTTCATGACAAGTTAATTCTTCACAAATTGCAAAGACACTCTCTTTATTTAGTCAATGTTTGAGTGCACATCTCTAGCATGAGCACATTCCTGCCTCAGACCTTTGCACCTTTAAAGTACGTATCCTTTGTATATCTTTTTAAAAGTTTTTTTAAGTGTTCTTCAACACTTAGAAGATGATCTTTGTCCTTCATTCCTTAGCAAGAAATTTTTATTTTCTTTAAAAAAAAAACCCTGTATAATACAGAGAATTCTCAAACAAGCAGAAAAACCACTTTGTGATTGTCTATTGATATATTTAATTGCTTTCTACAAGGTTTCATCACCAGCAGTGTGTTTGGCAGTCATGGTTCACATTATTTTCCTGAAACCGATCAATTTTTTAAAAAAACTATTTTAATATGTACAGCTGTTAAACAGATTATCTGGATATTAACCACGCTTTTGGTAAATATTCTGGAGTATATTTAGAAGTATCATACGTTTCTCATACTTGTATCCTATTTCCAGCTGAAAGATTTAAAGATTATGCAAACTCCTCCTTATTCCTGTGTGAAGTGTCTTTGTTAAAGTTCTTTCAGCAATCATCATCCGTAACTTGTGTTCATTTTAATCTCACATAGACATGACAAAAGTAATGGTGGGTCTCATACTATACCTTTATACTCTAGCTTCTGCCTATTTTATTTTTAATGGGTTAACAGGTTCATATAATTGTGAGAAGATAGCACTCTATACCTTCCTTGTTAGCCATCTGTGGAAATCTGGTTAAATGTGTACTCTCATTGTACCTAACACTCAGCATCTTTAATGTCATCCATTTCCCATCATTATAAATATTTGCATCTCACAGCTTTTGGTGTGGCCATGTGCCTACACTCCCAGTGTCATTACCAGTCCAAGTGGCTAGAATAAGCACTTAGACAAAATCTTGGCATAAATTATTAGCAAAAAAAAACCCAACGTTGTACTTTATCTCTGTATGCTAAGGTAAATGTTAAGTATGGCTATAAATTTACTGAAATCCATATGTATGCTTAGTTGTAAATTCCCCTCACCTTTTTTTCTCTTGGTCATGCAGAAGTGTAAAATATAAATTACTGATTGCATTGCTCTGGGGTAGAAACTATTGCTTTCCATGGTATTCAAAAATTTTTGAAAAAAAATATTTATTTGCACAGAAGAAGAATCTCATCTAAATCTTTGTGCTTCTCATGCTACTCAAAAGTTAATGCATTTACTTGTGAATTACCTTGAGTGTTGAACAGAAGCCAGAAAACAATCTCCAGTTTAACTTAGAAGAGTACAGGTTGAAATAAATGTGAATGCTTATTTTTGTAAAACCTGTGAAAACTAGGCTGATAGATCAAATATAGCAAATGTAGGAATACCTCTCACATAAAAATTCTGCACTTTTTAGTCAGAGTTAAGTGTTTTTCCTATATAATAAGAGAGCCCTTCTCTGCATGTCCTTTTTCTGTTAACAACATACCAGTCTAGGATGTCTGTTACTTTATGTAGTTGGGTACATATGGGTGGGTGTTGAATATCCCCAAAGATGGAGGCTTTCTCCAAGAAACCTGTTCCAGTGTTTGATTTGGTAATTTTTTCTTTTGTTTTAATGTAGTTATCTATATTGTGTCCATTTCTTAATCTTTTTCCAGGAACAACTGAGAAGAACTTAGGTCTGTCTTCTTCACTTCCCCTTCAGGTATTTATACAATAGGCAAGATCCCTCAAAACCTCCCCTTCTCCAAGATGAACAGTCCCAGCACTCTCAGGCTCCCCTGGTACGTCAGATGCTCCAGACTGCTCAAAGACTATGTTAGTCTTTGAGGCTTTTGTTGGACTCTCCCCAACATACCCATGTCCCTCCTGTACTGAGGAGCCCAGAAAGAAATACCAGTTGTGCATCCCAGTGTTGAGTAGAAGAAAAGCACTACCATGTTCACTATGATTCTTTTAGTTATTTAAATTTCTCTCCTTATATTGATTAACTTTTCTTTGTAACCATGAGAATCATTTACATTCAAACGTGTGTATTGTTCTGAGACACCTGTTCTTTTCTGAGAGTAAGGTGCTCCTTGTTCTCCTATCTAACTCTTGAAGTTCACTAACAAGAAAATATATTTTTGTCTTATTTTTGGAGATGTCTCACCTTTACTGTACAATTTGGAAACTAAATAAATGAAAGCTTGGGATGAGTAGTAAATAATGTGAATAAGAACAATATTACACTTAGCTAGCAAAGCCTGCAGAGGATGTCACTGCCTTAGAAGGAAAACTGAATATATTTCATTTTACTTCAGTGAACTCTTCAATACTAAATAAAGTTCAATACTAAATAAATAAATAAATACAATAAATAAATGAATACAATAAATAACAAAAAATAGCTGGTAAGAGAAATTATATTATTTTTTATATTTTAGTCAACAAACTCACTGCTCCTATTAGTAGTATGTATAATATACATATATATAGACCAATTCTGCTCTTAATCATGTATCACCAAAAAAAAGTCAACTCAACCTATTAAAAAATGTAATTTCTGAGGAAAAATTAAGCTAAATTGCACACATACAAAAGTCTATGGTTTTAAAAAGTCTGAATTGTTTGTTCTATAACACAACAACCTGGGGACAGGACCTGTTTCAGGAATGGGCTCCAAATATCCTTTAAATACTTTTCAAGAAGAAGAAAAATATTTCTATGGGATTAGAACCACAATGCATAAGAGCCATCAGCAAACAACCATCTGTATGTCCATTAAATACAAAATTACTCTGGAGCAGTAGACCACTGCAGCCTTTCAAGAATGTAACTGCCTGTGACTTTCCAGGCAATTTTGATAGTTGTATTGCAGTTTACTTTCTAGAATTTCATCCCATCTTCCTATATTTTAAGTTTTAAATGTCCTATTAATTCTTCCCTTTTTTTTTTTTTTTTTTTTTTCTGTTACTTTTGGGGGTTTTTAAATCAGAAAGAGAAATTTACAGATTCTCCATTTTGCCTTATTAGTTGGAGAGAATGCATAAGAAGAATTGATGAAGTTGTGCACTGATTTTCATAGACACCATTTTTTCTTAACTGAGATGTATTATCCACCCCTTAGTGTTGAGGATATGTATGGCCCTGCCTTGTCTATTCAAGAATATGTTACAAATTTTTCCTCAACACACACCTATTGCAATCCCTGTCTGCTCAGGAAAGAATTTCTTTGTGGAGTGAAGCTAAATTTTGACAGTGACAGTATAGCGGGTGCTTCTAACATTCTTTTAATTGTCTTGGACAGGATGTCTATGAGGGTAGCTGCAGGGCGGACACCACTGCACTAGGATTGCAGCCAGCCCTTTGTTGCCCTGTTGCATGTTATGTGCTGAATTCCTCTCGTTCTCTGAGTTCTTCCCATCAGACCTAATTTTTGCCCACAGCAACTGAAAACTATCCCAGAGACCTCCTTTCTCCTTTGCTTGATGGTTTGTATCGGTTTCAGTAAGACAGAGGTATTTCAATATTGTTCATTTTTGAAATTGACTCTGAAATACTGACAGTAAAGAAATGTTTTTCATATTGTTTATACTAGCATGAGATAAAACTGAGGTTAAACACTAGGCTTGTAAGAGTATGACAGAATGCTACTTACTTTGCTAAGCATAAAAACTGAGAAAAATAAATCAACTTCCCAATAGGTTTGGTAAAATATTTATTTCAGGAAACTTTTATGTTTAAATATGTATAACTCCTATAGAGAACTTTGAAAAGTAGGATAGTGACGAATTTTTCAACTCTCATTAATTCCACCATGCTGTACATTACTATTTTAAAAATATGTACAGAATCAGAGCTGTTGCTTAAGCCATGTGAAACAGTATGGTGGTTTAACTCCTTAATTGAGGCAATTGGTTTATTTCACAATACCAAGAGTTACAATAAACTACTGTGTTTTGGTTTTTCTTTTTATTTGCAGCTTTTGCATAGATATCAGAAAAATCTTATATTCCCATAGAAAATAGTACTATTTTCCTGCAGGATATCTCTTCAAATCCACGTGCAAAACAGAGAAGCACTAATGGCTTTACTCGGTCTTTTTGTTAGGGAAAACATCGGGATTATGTGGTCTTTATAAGTGCCAATTCTTAGTGCTTCCTAAGAGCTAAATATATTCAAAAGTATATAAAAAAAACCCAAACAAACAAAAAACAAACAAACAAACAAAAAAAAGCCTTCCAAATATAGCTGTTGGAAATTGACAAAAGTTCTAGCATTACAAATTTCACAGAAAACAGAGAAAAGAGGGAAACGTATATGTATTAATGGATTTTCTTTGTTCTGGGAATATCCTCCCATGACTTTTATTGTAAAGTGTTAAATAAAATTGAAGTCTGTTTAAAGACATTAGTCTTTGAATTTGTGCATCAGAATTGATTTATTTAATCTACATTTCTCTAGTAAATAGAATTCTGTTGCAAATCTCTAGTACTTGGGGTTTGGCTGCAGCTGCTTTTATAGAAAATACAATTGATTTATCAAATTCAGCCTTTAGTTCTGTAATTTTTTTTCTGTTGGCTTTTGAGTTTTGGTGATATGGGAACAGTCTGATTTAATTAGGTTACTTAAAATGTTTTTAGGATATTACATTGCTGATTTTTTTTCCTATGTCTTTATTTGACTTAGGCATGGAAAATACATTAACCAGTTAATTCAGCTTTTAATAATAAAAGGATATCCTGGTTTGGTAACAAGGGATTATATTATTATGTGGACAGTTTTCCTCACCCATTGGATCCCACACTGATGTCCTGAATTGCTCTATTTTTTCTTTTATCAGTTTCCACTTGGGTAGAATGTAATAAAATTACTTTACTTCTGATAATACATTGTTATCTGCAGTCATATAGCAAAGAAAAAAAAAAAAGCAACATGCAAGACAATGTACATTTTAAAAGGGATTATCTGTGAAGCCTTGTACTTCCAATCTGTGCTGTCATCTCTTGGTATACGTGACTGGTCTCATGTTGCAGCCTGTCAGTGTTCCTCTAAGTCCATCTGAGCCATGCATTAGTTTAGAGGAATCTAAATCCCCAGCAATCACAGATGGATGTCTGGACAACACCATGAGGCACCTGAGTTGCTCCTTTCTGTATACACTTCTCTCTGCCTTCTGACATTTTACCAAACAAATGCAGACCAGCATTACCACTAACAAGAATAAAAAATGCTGTTTTCTTCCATCAGTACCTTGATGATATTTAATAGAGTTTTTATGTAATGCTAAATGTTACTATAAGTGATATGTGAGAAAAGTTATTTATCAAATCTTTATTTATTACCTATAAATGTCCAGAGAGACAAAAATACATCTTTGCTCATTTTTTTCTGCAGATTTAATTTTGCACGGTGCTAAAAATGTTCAGTTGGAAATGAATTAATTAATTTTTACTTGCATAATTTTAGTATATATAGCATGCATTATTTGCAATACACAGTTTGGCACAATCTGACCTATTTTTATGCCCTATGTTCACCTGACAATCTTTGTCTTGTCTATGGCTATTATAATAAAAATTCACACGTAGAGTATCTGCACTAGAATTTGATATTGTATTAACCATATTGTGTGGAAGTGAACACTGCTTGAGTGAACAAGTATAAATAGGAACATGTGTCAACTCAAAGCTTCATGACAGATGCATTTAGATATAACACATGATACATCACACAGTAACATCTTAGCCAGAAAACTTGAAAAGACCTGGTTTTCTAAAGAATGCAAAGATGAAAGATAATATTTTCCAGGGAGAAATGCCTTTATATTTTTTTCTGAAAGCTCCAGATCTTCAGAAACTGTTTTAATAGGTGTTATTTGAATCTGTGTGGATAATTATCGGGTCAAACTTCTTTGTTCTGTCTATGTTCAGAGCTTGTACTATGCTTACTTTTCCTTCCTTGGATGCTCTGAATGATGAGACAGATCATGCTGGAAGATGGAAGGATCTGTAGTCAGATACTTAGGTTGGAAATGCAGTTTATTTTTGCATATACCTTTCAGAACTAAGTAGCATACTAAACTGTGGTTGTTTTCCTCGCTCATACCACCACCAATGCATTCCTCTTCATCACATCCAAGCAGCATGCAGCACAAGCCATGAAAAACAATGGAAATTTTCTTCTTTAGTTTTGGAGACTAAAAAGTATTTTTACTTGTTTTCTATTAAGTATTCAGGAAACACTAGTCCCTTGGGAAGAGAAACTTTATAAGCAGGAACTCTGAGACTAGGTCAGCAATTACTAAATCTCAACTTAAAAACCATATTTTTTTAGTTTTGACACAAGCTGTGTTTCCCACAGCTTAGCTTAGGGAATTGAAATTGACCCAGTTGTGTTGATCTCAGTCTGCTAAACTGGGACATTAACCTACAGCTACAGCTGAGGGAAAGGATTAGATTACTTAACATGTTAACTAAGGTCAATATGAACTTGATTTCCTCTTACACAGATAAAGTGTAAACAAATAAATTTATTCAAGACCTTTTATTTCATAAATAAGTTGAAGTAGTTTATGCAATTTTTATGATTCTTATGTTGCTGTAATCAGAATGTTACCATAGCCTGGACAGCCATTAAAAATACAATCCTATAATCGTAGGTCATAGAATTGTAGAATCATTTAAGCTGGAAAAGACATCTAAAATATCAAATCAAACCACTGCCAAATCCGTCACTAAACTGTGTCCCAAGTGTCACATCTACAGGTCTTTTAAATCCCTCCAGGGATGGTGACTCAACCACTTCTCCAGGTAGCCTGTTCCAGTGCTTGACCACCCTGGCTAGGAAGAAATATTTCCTAATACCCAATCTAAACCCCCCTTGGTATCCTTTCCTCTTGACCTATACCTTGTTACTTGAGAGAAATGTCTGACCCCCGCCCAGCTGTAACCTCCTTTCATGTAGTTGTGGAGAGCAATAAGGTCTTTTCTCCAGGTTAAATGCTCAGCTTCTCATCAAACTTGTGCTTCTGACCCTCAGCTCTGTTGCCCTTCTCTGGATACAGCTGGAGTGAGGTACTCACCATGTTATGAAGTGCCCAAAACTGGACATAGTAACAACACTGAAAACAAAACACTCATTTTGAGAAGAAAAGTCATGCAAGCTTGAGCTCAGGCTTTGAAGGCTGGAAACTGTAAATCATCCAAATGTAACCTAAAGAACAGCTTTGTCCAGTAAATGAACTTATTAATAGAGGAGGACTGGGGGGACCAGGAAGCTACTCTTGAGCCCTGGGGTCATAGATGGCAAGGCAGCCTTAGTGTGTGAAATTCAAATTCTCTCAGGCTAATGTGGTTGTCCAGCTCCTATGGGAGTGATTGCTAGGTTCAGGCTGCACAGGTCTTTTTTTGGTCATCCTTGGAATATTAGCCTGAAACTGAGCAATAATGACAAAAGAGCAGAGAAGTGTTGTTAGCGGAAACTGCATAGTTACCAGAAAGTGGTTTAAGGAAATGTTACGCTTAAATATGAAGAAAAGGGTCAAACAAATGAGATAGCATATCCTGTATAATGTACATCATGTTGCTCTGATCCCTAAGCTGAGATTGGCATAAGTCCGTGGGGAGTCTGTAAGTATGTGTATGTGACTTATTACTCTGACATGACACTATTATGTTTCAGTTTTTAGCATTTTTAAAGGGTAGGTAATAGTTATAAGAGATGAAGAACTTGGAATTAAGTACTGCAGTTATACACAGAAGGATAATTTGGTTTTGATAAATTGTTCTGAGTCTGTTAACTAATAATACAATTTTTTAAAGTGGCATCTTACCAGTACAAGAAAGAGGTAGTGTCATTATTAATGTCTAAACTATAGTGTGTTTCACACAGGATTATGGTAAAGGTCAAATCATGTTTCGCTGAATTAAAAGCTATTCTGAGCTATAGCATACCTAATCAACTCAGACCTAAAGGTGCATAGCTCAATTATAATGAGACACAATGAATTTAAATAAACTTTGCAACACAGTACAGTGATTTATAAATGCACTGTGATATCCTTTTAACTCATTAGCCATGAATGATACTACTATATGTATTCTTCAGTATTTTCTGCTATGCAATTATTTTTACTCACAATGCTGCTTAGTGAAAACACTTTTTTATTTTGTTCCTTTATAGCACGCAGGATGCAAATTGCATTTGCTATCTTAATAGCAGTTAATATAGACCTTAATAGCTATCTTAAGAGCAGTTGCTATCTTAATATACACAGAAATATAAAAGCTAACTAAATCCAATCCTCAGTAGTCAGTAGAGCAAAATATTAACAGCTTTTAATTTGAAAACATGTAGCCACAGGTCTGTACTGTTTGGAATGCAGCTACTGCAAGGATCAAAAATACTTTCTAGGATTTGTCAAGGGAGTATAAGCATTTTACCTAAGAAGAGAATATGAGGGTGTCCTAGTTTTGGCCAAGGACAGAGTTAATTTTCTTGCAGTTGCCATGAGGGGGGTAGAGTTTGGACCCATATGGGTACCCCAGGTTTTTATTCCATACCACGCATGCCATTGCTAGGGGCTGAAGTAAGGGATTCTCACTTCTGAAGCGTGACTTCCAGTGGAAGAAGAAGGCCTCACTTGGAGAAGTGGTGGCCATTTTTTCCTTTCCCTGGAGGAGCAGGTGGTGAACATAGTGGTGAGGTGGTTCCACAGATGCAGCACACATATTTTGTATGTGATCACCCTCTTATATATACTGTTGTTCTTAGTATTGTTGCTGTTACTGTTAGTTTTCTTTTCTCATTGCTGTTTTCCAGCAAATTGTTCTTATTATCTCAACTAAGAATCTCTGCCTTTCTCTCCCTCTCACCAAAGGGAGTGGGTGGAAAGGGAGCAGCTGCATGGGGCTTAATTTCCAGCTGGCTTTAAACTACAGCAAAGGAATAATTAGGGGGGAAAGATCTTCCTGCATCTGGGACAGAGCCACAAGAAACAAAAGGGGTTGAAATCATATGCAACATCTGACATTCGTGGTATAGGAGAAAATGGACATTGCAGTTTGGGAATGTCAGTGTGTAGGAAGGGTGTCATAATTTGTGAAGTAATGTTCTAAAAACTTTTGAATGTTATATAGCTGATTGAAAAACTTTAGAAGAAGGTGTAAAATAATTATTTATTAATACATTAATTATAATTGTTATAATTTTATTCTTATTTGCCAGTATGAAGAACATTAAGAAATAAATATCTGCAGGTTCTGGGTTCTTAATCTCAAATTTTCAGAAGAGTTGTGTCTCTTAAGTCTTTAGAAGGTACTAGCAACTAGCATGTGGCTAATATACTGAAATACTGAGTCTGCATTAACTCCGGATTTTGGGTGTTTTTTTAGCAAAGAATATGGATGCAAGATGAATATTAGTGGGATATAACTACCTGAAACCAGTGAAGTGGCTGATTTTCCTCCCTTATTCTCAGCATTTTCAAAAATAAGTTTGACTCTGTGTGTAAAAATAAAAGCTTTGTGAGCCATTGCTTGAGTAGGATGGCCATAGCATTTTATCTATGCAGGTGGTAGACTCATAATACATACATGTAGTCTATAAACAATCTTTGTTCTTGGAAATCTTCCCTTTGACTTTCTTAGTTGTAAAGAAATGTGTATATAAATTTATATGTGTGAGTTTTGGAATCCTGTTTTCATTCCAGCCACCCACATGTATGCACACGTACACACTTTTATGTACTCTTGATGCATCTCAACCAAGACTTGCCAAGCACATGCTACAGTTTTAACAATGGTATATATGACATCAGATTCTTTGTTAATCTCATATTCAGCAAATGAAATCTCATAATGAGCTGAGATAGATCCCTGGGCTTTCATGTTCCCTCACACCTTTTAAAAAGAAAGAATAAGGGAAAAAAACAAGAAAATGTGCCTTTTTTCCCCCATCATCAAAAATATTTCTTCACAAATAGAGGTACTGCATGTTAACAAGCTTGGCAACAACCTGGTCCCCTCTAAAAGGAATAACCTGACACATTAACTGATGATTTCAAATCCTCTGAATTAACTTGTGTATTTTCTTCTAAGAGCTGAGAGACAAAGATAATTCTAGTTCAAACTCAAGCCAGCAGGGCTAAAAATTGCTAGAAATTATGCCCAAATATTGCATAAAATGTAGATAATTAGATTTGCTAATGAGTTACTTCAACCTTCTAAGAGCTAAAGAAGCTTGTTTCCTATACAGCAACTTTCTTTTTTTGGCTATGATGCCACCCACATGCATAAATATCCATAAAAAAACTTTACAAAAAAACATTTTGTTTGTTGATTAGGAAAGTATATTAGAATTCTGATCTGACTTTATTTACAGAGATGGCTAGCAGTATTTCCAATGTAAAGCTTTCTGTGGTGAAAATCAAAAGCTGTTATTCTAATAAATTAATTGAAGCTAGTGACTTTTCTTAGGTGCCTTAGATTTTTTTGGGTTTTTTAATCTGCTTTACTTTTCAGTTGATGCCTCATGTGGTATTAGTACCCTATTATCATCAAATTTAACTATGGGGACAAAGAATCCAAAAGCTTCACTTTTTCCTTTTTTCCATCTTCTTTTTTTTTTTTTTTTTTTTTTAAGGAGGGGAGCAGGGATAAATCTACCTTGGCTGCATGGCAATAATTCCATTTACCCACTCTTGCATTAAATGATTATCCCACTGGAAGTCAGTGATCTGCTTTGAAGTCCTCAGCTTCAAAAGAGTCACCACATGAACTCATATTCATATAAGCAGCAGTTCCTCTAAATAGAAAAACATCCTCTACATCTCACTCTTAATTTTTGTAGTTGATTAAATGCCTTTCAGCATCAATAGTTTTTTAAGATTACCATAATTTCTTCTCAGGTAAACTAAAGGTGCAAGGGCTGGGAAGTCTGACTTTGGAGGTTGGATTCCCTTTAATAATCAGGATGAAACAACTGGAGAATGATTTAGATTACCTGCTGTCAAAGTATTCCCCAGATTTTTTCAGTGAAGGACTACTCCTGTCATCAAGTCCATACATTTTTCCAGACAATAAAGTATCAAAGACTATTTTTTTCTCGTTTCAGAGATAGATTACAAACCTGGAGAGTGAAGGCAGAACAGGAAGAATGCAGATTTCGTAAGTATAGATATCTTAGCAACTACTACCAAAAGGCCTGCTCTGCATCCTTGTAGGTCGTCTGTGTAAATTAGAAAGAAGATTACACAAGGCTTTTATAGATATAGTTAGGCATTCTGCAGCATAACCTTAAAAAGATAATTGAGGTTACTTACTCAACAATTAACTCACAGTAATGTCCATGACTAAAACAAATGAAGGGTAAGTACCTTTATTTTAAGGTCCTTATATTCATAAGTGTCCACAAATTATATAACATATTTCTGCATGTAAGCAAGCAAACAGATATATGAAAGTGTGTCTTCACTGTGTTTAATCATCAAACTTCACCCAAACAGATCAAGAAGGCACTAGAAAGGCTATTTTGGGTCATTGTACTGCAGGTTACCACACCATGAGACTCTCCATTTAATCAAACTCTTACATGTTTGTATTACATTTTGTGTACTATAATGTGACACCCTGTGTTGATTTCGCAAACCCTGATTTTTTTTTGGTAGCTGTGGGAGGAAGGGTCAGGGGACATGGGTAGCTTCTGTGAAAAGCTGCTATAAGGTCCCACCATGTCTTAACAGAGCCAATCTCTGATGGCTCTGAAGATGGACATACTGCTGGCTTAATTAGAGAGTTTGGTAATGCCTCTGTGATGACATATTTAAGAAGCTTTGGGAAGACTTTGGCCGTGGGAGGGATCCAATGGCATAACAGAGGAAAGACTCTTTCCCTGAGTGAGCTGAAGATCTCAAGTGATGAGACCAAAATGTCCATACCCTGTCTCCCTGCACTGTCAGTGGGAAAGAAGGAGGGGCTGGGTTTTAAAGGCTGATTGTACTTCTCATTATATTCCTCTGACTCTCTTAATAATAAATTTACTTTTTACCTTTAAATTTGTTTTGCCCTAAGAATGTTTTTTTTCCCAGTCCTCAGCTCAGCCCTTTGTTAATTTTCTTCCCTCCCTCCTCTGCTCAGCAGTAGCAAAAGAAGGTAAGCAAATGATTTCTGTGGGTACCTGGCATTTGGCCAATGTCACAACATGACACCCCCATTCTTCTAAAGTATTTGGGAGAAAGATCTGTAGAAAATGGTTCTCTTATTCAGATTTACAAGAAGATGGCCCAGTTGCTAGTTGCTAAAGCTATGATCTCATGGAGACCAATTAACACTTTCCAGAGCAAATCTGGGGGAAAAAAATTAAAAAAAAAAGATGTTTTTCCCTGCTTTGTATTTACTTTTCCTTCTGTGTCATTTTTTTTTCTCCTAGTCTTCTAATTTTACAAAAGGATTTGGTTCCTTATTATAGTTATTTTTTCTCATATAAAACACTAATGTTTGTGGCAGCAGCTCTCTGGCTACAGAGAGCAGCACATAATTTTCCCAGGCGTTGTACCTGGGAAAAGTCTGTGAGAAGATCAGAGAAAAGAATAAGAAACAATTCTTATCTCCACTTGCTGCACCTGCTGTTATGAACACGTGGAATGTGTTATGGAGATTTGATTACCAAAGGGTGATTTCTTAATTGGCCAGTGGGCGTGGTGTTTGGATTGGAGGACCAATTAGGTCCAGGTGTATCGTAACTGTCTATAAAAGCAATGAGTTTCTTAATAATGAACAATATAATAAAGACCTTCTGTGAATCATGGAGTCACTGCTAATTATTATCTGGATGGGTGCCCGTTGTGAAGACAAATGTTTGATCTAGTTAACATCTGAATCATGTTGCACACAATGGTTTACTTTTCTATGTTATCTGAGATTCCCTTTCTTCTCTCCCTACACACAAGAACAAGTGCTTCTGAGAGGAAAGTGGAACATCTCCTGTGTGGCCCCTTGTTGGCTTTTCTACCTGGTGAAAATGGGAGGTTAGGGACGATATAAAATAATTGACTTATTGCCAAAAATAATTAGTATACTTACTGTATAATTTTTTCAGTTTCTTGCTAAAGCAGAGTTAAAAAAAGTCAAGAAGTTATGTTATCAAAGGAGAAGAAGAGAAAGAGCTGGAGCTTCCACTACCTGGTGCAAAGAGGCAAGTGCTTAATCACTATAGAAGGGGTGATGTAAGCTATGAGGAGGTGAGGAACCTGAAATGGAATATTATGTAGGCATAAATACAAAAGAGTTATGTAGCTGATGGCTTGTTTCCTGACTATATAAATTAATAAAAATGTAGTTTGCTTAAGTTACGTATATTATATCCTGTCCTTTTTCTTCTTTTATCCAGGATGAAAGATTGGTTGTATGGGGTAATTCTGACATTGATGCTTCCATCCACAAGGTACAACTTCCCCTAAAAAAAATTATCTTTTTTTTTTTCCCCCCTTCTCATATGCAGCAAATTTTCAGCCATCACTGTTCTGCCCTTTTACTGAGAAGGAAAAGGCTTCTCTGACAGACTCTCCTCCCTTTCTTACCATTTTCAATGAGCAGGATTTCAGCTTCAGAGATAGATATATATATACTCCCTTGATATTGGAGAATAAAACATTAAATAAGGTGAAAAATATCTATGTCTGCATTAAAAATAGTATACTACTTCCTCCTTCAATGCATGTACAAAGCTGTACATCTAGTTGCAGGAAAGGAAACTTTGGGAGAAGTGCAAATTGTGTGTGTGCTTTTGGTTGATGTGTGAATTTGCATATCCTGTGTTTGCAGCTTAGACAGAATTTTTTAAAAGTGATCCTAGAAAGATTACGAGACAAGAAAGGATTTTGACAAGCACAGCATCTGTGTACAAGAATGTGTGTGTGTATGTATCTATCTATGCATCTATCTATTCCCTATGTAATGCATACTGAATATTTTAAAAGTGTTATGGAAAAGAAACCTGAATTCCTTGAAAGATAGTTGTTTACAAGAGTACCTTAACATCCAGCTTTCTTTATTGCTCTCTATGTTGTATCATATATCATTTGGTTCTACATGCTTCTTTCTCTTGGTATTTCTTTTTATGCTGTCAGATTCTGCCATGTCCATTCAAATCTAAAATTGTCTGAAACTATCTAAGTAGCAACAAATCTGCTGTGTGAATAAAATCTTTATGGCGAGCTGCTAGGTTTCCAAGGCACATGCATAATAGAAATTCAGTATCACTTCATTTGAGTAGAGGCACTGCTAGCTGCATATCATGGAGTCCCACAAATTGTCCTATGTAAGGAAAAATTATGACAAAAAGACAGCGCAATGTATAATAGTCTACTAAATGTATTCCACAGCTAGCTGTGTGAACCACCTTGGGGAAAAATGCATATGAATGCACATGTATATTAGAGAGGTTTCTAACAATGATCTCATTCTGTACCAACTCTAAAATACTTTTAAAAAATATGACAGTTTAGCTGAATTATCTGGAGAAGACATTTGGAAAGGCTGTCTGAACATGAATTGTGCTAATTTCAGATCTCTCTGAAACATAGCAGTTTTAGTTAACAGGGATCCTGAGAAAAAAAAAAAATGACCTCAGCTAAAATGTGCTTGCAGACTCTAACTTCTCTCTGGAATCTGAACATGTCAAGTATCTCAGAACAGAGCTGAAAATGCTGAGGCATACTAAATGTTGATATTACATGAAAACATGCCACAAATAAATAAAATTTAACTTTCTGTTTGACTAAGCCAAACTTTCTGTTTGGCTGACAGTAGGGCTTAAAATATCTTTGGAGAAAGTGAGAAACATTTTGGAAGTACGCAATCAAAGAAATTAAATTAAGTTCAATATTTTATTTAGAAGATTGCAAAATGTATTTCTTCCTATTCCAATGGTTTTGTTACTTTGATAGAAGATGGAAAGTATAGTACACTCCTTTAGTCTTCCATGATAACACCAGCTGCTCCTACTGCTTCTGTTGTCTTCGCCTGTGTACCCATAAAATCAAATGAAAGCAGGATTCATTGTAAGTAGACATATCATTGTTCTGTTGATATTAATTAATACCATGGGAAAATGTGGCAGCACATATTTTACCATGGTCTGTATGAGACTTCTGCAGACTTCAGATGTGTTCTAACATTGCTGATCCCTTCTGAAATCCATGTCACTTCAACATCATTGCTATTGAGTACCTATGTTCAGCTGGTATATATGTGTCTGCTGTACTGAGCCTTTTGTTGCACTGGTAAAGTACAAGTGCACTTCTCTCTATATAATAGTCAATTACAGTATATATATGTTCTTTACATACTGTATTCATATATTAATCTTTATATATTTGCAGAAATGGCAGAAAAATTTAAATGTAAAAACCTCCAAGGCTGATGCATAGCTCTATAAATTAAATTAAATTTAATTAAATGAAAAGAAAAAAAAAAAGAAAGCAGAGGGGAGATTTTACACATACTTTACTACTGGAATGCTTTTGGTTTAGTTCATTTTAATACCTTAGGACTTCCCTCATATCTTCTCCCATAAGTGAACAATGTTAAAAATGAGTATTCTCAATATTATTATTACTTCAGTTCCGTATGGACAAAGAACCAATGAATTTACCTTGTACATAAAAACATTTGAAGTAGATGCTACCTGTAATGAACTGTACCTTTGTAATCTTGCTCTTCCCCAGGAGATTAAAAAGATTGCAATAATGGTGAGGAAAAGACAACTCTGGGAAAAAATCTCAGGTGCAAGAACCATATTAATGGATTGTAGGATCAAAATGTCCTTTAACAGCTAGGTGAAGACTGATTCATTGGGGATAAAACTTCTGAGCTAGGTGGCCTCAAGCAGAAATCACAAGTCAAAAGCAAACAATGTTTTTGAGTATGTCAAAGGATAGCTGAGGCTGTAGAGGGCCAATTTCATGGGAAAGAGCTCTTTCTGTTCTTTAACATTCAATTTCGAAGACTTGAATCTTGAAACACAGGATTATAAGAAAAAGTGTTCAAAAAAAGTGTTCCTAAACAGTGTTCCAGTGAGAATTGACATGAAATATCAGCATGGAAGAAAGTTTGAAGAAGTGTCTCATTGTTAAGGCATGAATTCTCCAAAAATAATGACATTTCTGAAGATTATAGATTATGTTTTTGAAATTCTTTGAATTAAAAAAAAAGTGCGACAATTTAGTCGATTTGGGTTTTGATTTTTTTTTTTCTTTTTTTGTTTTGTTTGGTTTTTTGGTTGGTTGATTTGGATTTTTATTTGGTTTGTTGCTGTTTTGGGTTCTGTGGGGTTTTTTTGTATTTGGGGTTTTTATTGTATTTTCTTTTGCTAATAAAAATGAAACTTTGTTAAGGGTGAGATCTTTTTTTACAGATTTTTGATTTTAAAAGAATGTCAATTCCCTTCATGTACAGTCAGAAAAACACACAACATTTTGAACAAAAGCAAAATATCTCCAGGGTCTTTGGACCATGTAATTACCCACGCCAGGCTGAGTTTACTGCTGAATGAAAAACAGTGAGAACACCCTAAAAAGCTGGCCTGGTTGCCTAAATATACAAATAGAGTTTTAATAGCCTTCTTTTAACCGTTCAGTTTAAAAATGAGACAGTGAACTTATGGCATAATAAAATATAATCATGCTTTATTCAAAATTCACAATTCAAAGTGATTTTTTATTTCTCTATGCAAGATTTCACCTAGCTGAAAACAATATAACTAGTCTAACTGCATCTGATTAATTGTGATTACAATTTGATTAATTGTAAAAACTTTGATGGTAGAAACCTTAAGAAAGATTATTCAAATACCACTTTAATAGCTGAAGAGAATTTCTTGCCTTGCCTTCCCTTTCCCTTTCCCTTTCCCTTTCCCTTTCCCTTTCCCTTTCCCTTTCCCTTTCCCTTTTCTTTTCGTGGGTTTCCTCTGTTCCCTTTTTCCTTGCACACTCCAGGTTTAACTCCTTCTTTCATGGATCTTAATCCGCAGAAGTTATGAGGGGTTTTGCTAGATTCTACCCTTGCGTGGAGGTCCACTTGCCACTGTTTTGAAGGTTAAAGAGGAACATATTTGATGGTTAAAATGTGTTTTGTTTCTTTACACTGTAAAATTTTTTTCCATAAGTAATTCCATTGTCAGGGGGATAACTCATTTTAGCAAAGGAAACAGGATTTTGCTCTTTTTGTGATTTTTTGTGAATATTTTATTTCTTAGACAGTATTTAAAAATCCTTCATTTCTCCCCTGTCTGAAATGGAAAAAAAAAACCTTATTCAGTGTGCTATTTATACTGATTGTATTATATTTACTTATCTGTTGTTTTAAACAAACAAGTTAGACAAAAATAACTTTGGTAAAATTGTTTTTTTTCTCCATTTCATATTGCTACTCTTTTTTTGGCAGAACTGTTACATGAAAGCCAGATAAAGGATCATCCTCCTAAAGCAGAGTAAAATATAGCAGCCATCCTTAGGTCAGTCCTGCCTTTGGAGATATATGCTTTTAGAAAGCACAATTGCATATGTCTTACAGACCTGGGAATTCAACATTGTCCTTAACTCTGCAAGCAACTACAGTATTGAGGCAGCTTTGTCTTTCATAAATGTTTTTTTTTTTGTTTGTTTGTTGTTTGTTTGTTTGTTTGTTTTTGTTTTTGTTTTGTTTTGGTTTGTTTTTTTTTACCTGAACTGCATTTTACCTTGTTGTGTCTTAAAGGTATGATGTTTAATCCTGGTGCTTAACAAACAGCCTTGTCAGCCTTGGGCTTATCTTGATTACATCTTCTAACAGATGTGTCCTGAACTACTTGCCTGCACATTGCCACCATCTCCCACCCCCTGTGATACCCCACCAGTGTGAACATTCACAAGCAGTCATGAAGGACATTTGATTCCTTCAAAGGTGCTTTGCCAAGGACTATAGAGGGACCTTGCAGGGGATTTGTAACCTTGGAAGGAAACATATGTGCCTGAACCTGTTTTTCAGAAGAATTCCTGTCTTTGTCACAACTATCCTTTCAACGTTTTAACATAAAATTTTTATATAGGGTATCTATGAGTTTGTCACTTTGTTGACGGACATCATTTAAGACAAGTGGAAATACATGAAGTTCTGCTAATAAAATGCAGAGTGATTTTTACCATAGTATGACTGAAGATGTGCTATAAGGACTCGGAAGCTGGTTCCACATATCTTTGATTGCACAAGGTGAGAAATATCTGTTGGCACTTACATTTGAAAAGTAGGGCTCCAACAATGAAAAATACACTAAAAAAAAAAACCAAAAAAACAGGAGGAATTTATGAGACAATTCACTTCTGTAAAAAATCGTAAGAAAACAACTAAAAGGATAAAATCTGAACACTGAACATTTCAAATAGATGTTAAAAGTATCAGATTGTATTTCTTGTTATTTAATATTTAGGAGAAACTGGAAATAATTCAGTTACTTTAATAGTATAGGGAGCATGCAGAAGACAATGGAGAGACATGTTTGCTAAACATATTTCAAAATATTCATGAACTGATTTTTGTTTTAGATAGTATTTTGATTTTTAGACACACATAGTTTTCAAAAGAAAAGACAAGACACTGTGTGACAAATTGACAGTCAGAACTAATTTTTTTTGAGATGGCTGTTTGTGGAAAATTAGGAAGTGCACTCACATATTTCAGAAGAAAATAAATTTCTGTCAAAACTCTTGTGCTTGTTCCAGAGCTTTTATTCTGGAGGGCTTCTTAGAAACAACTGGCAAGATTATTTCTCTGGGCAACTTTGGCATATACTGGTATGTAAAAGTGGGGGAGGTGACTTTCTGTTAATTGAGTCATTCAAATTATGACAAAACTCAAAAATATATTCATATTAAAAGTACTCAACTGGCAAGAGATTTAATGCTCAGTGGGGACAAATGGTTTAGTGTATTTAAAGAATTTTAGAGACTGATCTTGTGAAGGCTTACTATTGTGAGTAGTTCTATAGGAGTAAATCATACAACATGCTTATTGGTTTAAAGACCTATGTAACAGTATGGTGGAATTACTGAAGTTCTTTAATTAATCTTAACCATCGAGCAGGATCTGGATCTGGGAATATATTTTAATTTGAAAATCACTGCATGCGCATATTATTTTGAACAGAATTTCATTATATTTTGCTATACACTGTATCTGAGCTCAGTAAGGTGCATATCTTAAATGGCATACACTGAATGTTAATATCTGCTGTGGTTATCCTTATGCCAGTGTGATCAAAAATAGCTGCATTTATATTTATTTTAACCTTGCAGTGGTAACTTGAATTAATTTTAATCTTGTTGTTTAAGGAGAAGGATGAACTGATAGAAATATATATTAAAAATATTTAATCATTTTTGAAAATGGAATGTTCAGAAATTTAAAATATTAATCTCTGTTCACTTGAATGAAATTTTTAGTGACTTTAGTAATTAATACTTTATGATGGTATTTTCTGTGGTGGAATTTGGATTTTTTATGTGTGAAATTCTTTTTCCTATCTCAGAAGTTAAACAGAATTTCAAAATCAGCATTGGTATAAATAGGTATAACTTTAGAGACTTCTATTTAGAGTATGAGATTATTTTATACACTTGCATACATAGCATCATCAGTAGTCTACCTCTTTAATTTAGAAATTCCTGAGATCTGAAAGCTAATTTGGTAAAAATACAAGATTTTTTTTCTCAGTTTTCATACATAGGCAGGTTTGCTTGTAGCAGTGGCTGTGCATGCTGGAAAGGGTTCTGTGAATTCAGTGAAGAGTTACATTAATCCATCTGAGTTTAGGGATTCTAATCCATTACATATGTGATAGGGTGACTCCCAGCTTTCCTGCATGAATTTCTCAGGCTCTCCATCTTTGATTTTCATATTACATTTTTGTTAGAAATAGTTGTGTAAACAAAAAACACTTATTAATTAGGCATGGCCTAAATTCTTAGCTTTTTTATGATTATGCTTCTCAAAATTTTGACATACAATGGGTGTACTCAAAAGAGGATTTGGGATAAGAAGCATTATACTGCAGGACCATAAAAAAAAGAAGGTTTTATAAAAACCCATTTTAGAATTCATATGTTTCTTGTCCTGCAAGTTTTGAACGTTTAACTTGTAATAGCCTATCAAGTATGACTTATATTAGACAATTAAATGGTCATTTAGGATTAGTTATTATGGTTGTGCATACACATATAGTAACTTTTGAAGTCTGTAATACATTTTACAACAAATCATGTAAATTGTGCATTGCTCTTCTATGAAGAACAGAGTGGGGAAATAATTTCACACTGCATTGGATATGAAGGAAACTTGAAAATTATTTAGTTACAGATTTCTCTGACCAGGCTTGCAAATGGCATATGTTATGTTAATGGACAAAAATTTGAAAATGAACTTGAATATTAAACACAGTAAGTTTGGGTTCTGACTTGAATGCAGGCATGATTGGTGTATAGAATGCAAAGTAGATACTTTTTTAACCCTTATTCCTATGGAGTAATAATTGTGTCTTGTATGTCAAAACACCCATAATTATAAGTGATATATCAATATCAATTTTTTATTGCTATTAAGGCCTAATCCCTGTCAAATCAAATTCCAAACCTTAGTGTTCCTCCACTAATTCAATTGTGTTGTGCTCTACTACCTAAAATACACCCATGAGTAGCAGACTTTACCGTTAATAATCCTGGGAGATGAGGTGCTTCTGCCTTTGCAGCAGCCACAGGCATCCTCTGGGAAGCATGCAGGGATGGTGAGCACCACTCCCTGTAAAGTGGCCACATGAGTCACATATCGCTCTCTGGTGAAGACATCTATCATAGCTATAATCATAACTGAGAGGTGAAAGACTAACCAGCACATTACATACTCTCATCATCAGTATGTCAGATATATGATCAGCGTTTAGCCAGTTTTTACACAGCTTCTGAACTGCGTAATAGTGGAGGATACAGGTTTAGTTATTTTACTTAGTTCAGCCAAAAAGGATGAGAATTGCATGAAATAATAATCCTTAAGGCCTTAAGGAGTCATACTACACATTGCACAGGGAGGGCACTATACCAAACATCCTTCAAGGCACACAATGCTGCACTGGATGGGGTCCTGAGGAACCTCATGAGTCTTCAGAACTGGGCCGGGTTTGAACAGGGGATTAGACCAGATGGCCTCCAGAGACTCCTCGCAAATGGAATTACTGTATGATTAATGGCCATGAGCACCACTAGCTATGTCCATTCTTTCATCTTTAGAAACCACAGTGTACAGAGCACAGAAGTGGCAGGGGGTCTATTATTCTAACATGGTGCTTTTGATGTGGTCCTGCAGAGGGCAAAATTACAAAGAACATACGGAAAGTCATATGTTTCACTGCAAAGCATCTCCAGCCCTACAAGAAATTGAGCTGAATTGCATGTGAGGTAAACACAGGAATTAATTTTGTTCCTGTGTGAGACCAAGATAGCTGAGTACTTACTCTTCTGGACCTCTAAAGTTCTCTGTCTCTGTTCCTTTCCCCTGATTCACTGAGCAGGAACTGAGCTATGAGACCCTGGTAACATTTGTGATTTTTTACAGGTTGTTGGTCTTCCTTATAATATCAGGTCAAGAATGAGCCTTTCCCTTATCGCTATTTTTTTTTTTTCCATGAAACAGATGTTTCATGTTTAAAATTAGATGTCTTTTTCATGATCTTTCATACCCTTGGCATCCAGGAATGGCAGGCATGGGGAAAGCAGATGTGTCTGTGAGTGTCTAAAAATGCTGCTACTGACATGTGTGCATATGTGTGTGCTAGAGAGAAAAAACAAAAGTCAGAGATAAGACAGGAATAAAATTCTGCTTATTTGGGTGAGCAATTGACATGAACTGTGCACGGTTTGCAGATGGACAGAGTAATAACAGTCTCTTCATCAGTAATACAGCCTCTGAAAAGAACTTGTTTAACTACAGGAATGGAGAATGATCAAATGTCCACAGCAGGCTCACTCAGGGTTGATGTATCATACTGGCTGTCTCACGCCCTTATCTCCTCTCACTCACTCCAAGCTACAACCTGACTTTCCAGTTTAGGTTGATTCTCTTAAGGCATGATAAGAAAGTAGAGCAGAAAGGGGAAATTAATCCTCTACAGACAGCAATAGGGTGAGTTTGAACCTGTGTTTACCAGCTGATAGAAGATACACTTACCTATTTCTGAGGTTTTTCACTGAAAATTCCATTTTTGTCCCTAGAAGGATTCAGAACTTGAAGTGTGCTTATGTCATTTTATAAATCATACTGGTTTATGTAATGCCACTAAAATCTCTAACACAACTAGGAATTTTGTAAAACAAGATATCTGACATGGCTCTGGAAACATTTACTACAGCTCTTAAGTCTGCATTTGCTTTGGTAGGTCACCAACAAACCATTCTTTCAACTGGTTGTCAAATGCAGGAGCTAAAGGGACAGTTGAAAAACATAGGCAGGTCAGACATGTTAGTTTTGGCCCAGGTCCTAAGTAGGCATATGGAGTAAGAGAGAGCAAGTGACAAGCATAATAGATTCAATTTTTCCTGATATCAGTGGTTAGCTGGCTAAGGATCTTCACGAGGTCTCAGAAAGATTCAATTGATGAGCACAACAGTTAGGAGAGAAAGAATATTTCTGAAAGCTACTGCTGATAAGTAGTTGAGACTGCTTGAAACCAGCTGTTTATCTGAATGTGGAAGTGCACCCAGGAACTGTCAGGCTCAGCTAATTTGCTGCTGAAATACATGCACTGGGTTATAGATACTTACCAAGAGACTAGCAGTGTGATGCTACATGCACTCCATCCTTTTATTTTTCTGTTGGGAAATTACTCATGCCCAGAGCCACATCCTTTCCTAACCATCTGGAGACCTCTTTTTAAAGAAATGGTTGATTATTTCTTAAACTACTTCATATAAATTATTGATTTTATGGAGGGACATGTTAATTCTTGGTTGTGTGTTAACATAAGTGCTTTCCAGTGGGAAAAAGAAAATAGAAAACTCAAACAATATAAATCAGTAAAAGGTGATACATACATGCTTTGGTGGGTCTGCTGCTATGACATCAATATACATTTCATTGAAATATCTTGTTGTCTGTTCAGACAAAACATCACTATAATGAGGACCTGTCTCTCCATTTTCAACATGCAGGGGGCTAATAGTTAACAGTAAATTTCTTTGTATTTTTTCTCCCAGAGCATATTTCCACGGAAAGAGCAAAGCATTACAGTAGACTGGATGCTTTAGGTCATTTATTTTGTTTTCGCTTTGGATCCTTTTACAGAAACACTTCTTGCTCCCTAGCATTAAAATAAGAGCCACTCTACTCCCCAGATATTACCCAGGAGCACTTAGGAGCTCTTAATGATTAATACCATTGCAGTCCAGCCACAAACCTTTCTGGCGCAGATAATGCCAGGCAGCAAGCACATTTGACACTTTTAATGTATAATTAAGTAGAAAAAGTCAGCACTCAGTATGCAAATTTTTCAAAATGATAAATGATGCCATACAGCAGTAGGGATTGATTTGGTGTAAATGAAACTAATTAAGGAAATGTCAAACATAATTAATAAAACAGGTTTAAGCTGCAAAACATTGTCAATTGAATGAATGAGGAGGCATTGGCTCCTATTGTTTCTGCTTTATTTAGGGCTTGTGTTTAGCTTGTACTCTGTTCCTAAATGCACTTTCTCTACCTCACACCCTCCACTACCAATTCCCAGAGAGGGGGAAAATAAATTTACTTGTCTCTCCACTGACTGCAGAAATTAATTGCAAAAATCTTGTCCCATCCAAGTGTTACATTCACTCACAGGACATTAACATAACTAATTTGAAAGAGCCCAAATGACTGCATAATAGAACACTGTCAGTATGCCTGACAGTCTTTGGTCATACCAAATTAGCTTGGTTTTCTAATTGAAATTTTTTTCCTAAGACTCTCTATTTTTTTTTTTTTCCTCAGCTATTCATTTTTGATAAGAACAAAGGTTTTATATTCTACAAAAGAGTGCTTGACCTATAATTACTAGGAGGAAATTAGGGGAGGTAGAAAAGTCAGATTTAGTCCTGATAATGATGCTGGAGACCTTGCTCCCTCTGGGGAGCCTGAAGAATAATGGAATCTTCTATTTTTACAGGCGACCTGTGCACTGGTGCTGACTCTAACTGTGAATCCACTTTACCTTGCAGATCACTTGCTTAACACTAAAAGTGCCAACAGAATCACAGGCCATTATTTCAAATGTCATTCTCTGCGAATGCCATTTCCGAATGCCCTTCCTTTCAAATGAATGAGTCAAAGAACATCTGCCAATCCTCTTATCTTGTCCTTGTAAATCTCTTGTAGGAGTTTCACAAAATGAAAGTGGTAGTAAATTTAGGTAAATGAAGTCACCACCGAAATTTTTGTTTAAAAAAAAAGTATTGCTAGAATGCTTCTTTTTTTATAAAAAGCTACATAGCCTGATTTTTCACATATATTTGGTTTTAGAGCAGAGGTTCTTTTTCATCAGTAAAGTTGTTTCTGGTAATTTATGGTCTTCTTTTTTATATCAGACTATGTGCATGCAGCAGACCTTTTTAAAAAACTTAAATGGTAAAACAGCTACCTAATATCACCTCCCTAAGTTCAGGTTAACGGTTATACATATTAATGGTTAATATTCTTTAGATAGGATTGAAGTTAGCTAAATGTGTATGTACGTTGGTGTGGACACACATTTATATATTTAAATACCTTTGTGGGTGTATATAAGACATGTACATAATATTTATGGAAGTTATCTAGAGTTCCAAATCCATATTGTATTTGTACGTATTCATTGTATATCTAATATATGTATTTTTATATCATTAAATGTGTATTGCATGTATTCTTCTACTGGACGTTACACATCTGACATAACCCAGGAGTTCTGAAGTTGGTTTTCCTACAATTTTCCTATAGATCAGAGGGGCCACAACAGAGTTTGTGATTGAAACATTAAAAAGAAAATGTGCTTTATGTTACCTCTAATAATTTTTTAAGAACAGTCCTAATAATCCTGTGAAATTTTCCATTTCAACATTATCTTATATTCTGCTAAATTTGCTAACACAATTTAATTATTAGAATTCCTAGAAAGAACAGTGTTGAAAACACCACGTTTAGATCCTTTCAATGAGGAAAAATAAATCATATGGAAATAAAATTAGGTGCAAAATTCTTCAAATTCCCTTCAAATTATAGAAAACAAGAATTTATAAAATCAGTAACAGCTTTTTTAAAATCACATCCTTTCACTTCAGGACAAAATGATATGGCTATGCTTAGGGTGTCAATCAGCTCTGAAATAACTCCGTGCAGAGGCTTTGCTTGGTAAGCCCAGGTGGTTTTTGGGACCCACTACATTCTGGCCACATGTTCCCTTTCCAGAGAAGAAGCAGTTGTCCGCAGTCCTTTGTGCTTCAGACATCTTCCAGCTGTATCTGGGGTGTGCTGGCTTTGGTACCTCAGAGGGTCAGTTGAGAGCTGTGGGGGCCCTCAGGACTGGAGTGAGAGATGTCAAATGCATCCCAATTTAGAAACTGAGCATCAATCAAGGAATTCAATGTCCTTTTACAGGCTGTGCAGCAGCTAAGATAATCCCAGAATTTTTATCTCTAAATTCTTCTTGTTATATTTAAATGAATCATTCCTTCATATTAATTATTTGCAATTAAATAGGCACCTTTTTTGTTTGAAATTAGGTAAAAATTAATTTAAATTTAATTCTTTAAACCTCAGTATGCATCCCACCATAAATCCCAGTTCCTTGTTTTCAGTACCTATATCAAAGTTTGTGATACTCTCAACACATAAGGTGAGAGCATTTACATCCTTTCTCTGAAGTCTTCTGCAAAATACTTCAGAGAAACTGATTTTCTCATGAATGATTTAACTAGATAACAACCTTTTCTAGAAGTCTCTTACATTTTCTGGTGTACTCACCACCTCACTCAATGTGACTCAGAAGTTATGGCCCTTTTCCGGTAGCTCTCAGATGAAGAAAGTTATATTCTCTTTAGTGCCATGTCAGTTATATGCAGTTTAGTTACATGCTCTTTAGTGCCTCTAAGGTTATATCCTCTTTAGTGCCAAAGTAACAGGTTAAATCATAAGAATGTCCACATTTGGACTTAATGTCTCTTTCCTTACATGTAAGTTTCCTTGAAATGTTGCTCTCTGTTTAATGCATCTAATATTTTAAGACAATTGTTGTGCATCCTGCATCTGCATCTTGTACTGGTTTTTTTAATGTTCTATTTTCTCCAATGTATCTTTAGGATAATGCATAATTTCCTAAAAGTAGGAACAGAATAGTTCTATGTTGTTTTTGTTTCTTGTTCTGTGGTGTGCATGTGAGTGCAAAAATGGGAGCCACTGAGAGCTTTGAAGTTTAGGATTATCAGCATGACTGTAGACTGATTCAGCTGCATCTCATTGCTTAACTACAGGAGTACCTGTAGACCTTTCCAAATCCTTGCATTACCTATTTTTTTCAATACCAGGTGTTCTCTCTGCTTTTTAAGTCTGTGCTTACATCATTCGACTTCTTTACAAAAGCTTATTATAGTTTGTTCTGTTAGAACAAAGAAATAAAAGGGTTTTAGGTGGCTCAATTTTTTTTTTTTTTCATGTGTTGTCATCAGGGCAGAAATGCAAACTTGTGCATCTGAACTTCAGTCTTCTATAATTAGTTTATGGCTCATGGAAGCACTGTCAGGGTTTTATTATAGTAATGCCAAGCTAGATATTCAAAATAATTCACATGACTTCCTCCCTGAAAGTGCTTGCCTGATTCCTTGACTGCAATTGAAGCTTATTATGACAAGACCAGGATAAATCTGTCGAGATATTGAGTAATGTTTGCAAACATTACTAAGAGGCCACTCTATCCAAATACTCATAATTTTGGATTAAATTCAACAATGTTGAACTAGTTTTAACTGAATGCTAAAATTCAAGGGAATGGATTACCTTCCTGAATGCTTCAGATTTTAAGTTCCTGCCTTGACATTAGGCAAAAGATGACCTTGTGAGACCTTCACAGAAAGACTTGGGGATGTAGCTGCCTAGAATAGTGGATCATTGCACTGTCACCAGCTTTCTTACTGCACATTAACTGAACAGATAAAACCCAAAATTGTTCACTGAAATTTTTCTGTATAGATCCTGCTCTTGTATATCCATGCATCTTTCCTATATCTAAGGACATTGGTGTATATTGATCTGAGGATGTATATATATATACACCTACATACCATATATACCGTATATATGTTATATTGGATATATTTTGTATCAGCAATTGTGTGGCCAGCAGGACCAGGGCAGTGATAATCCCCCTTGGTGAGGCCACACCACGAATCCTGTGTTCAGTTTTGGTCCTTTCACTAAAGAAAGACTTTATGGTGCTGGAGAATGTCCAGAGATGGGCAATGGAGGTGGGGAAGGGTCTAGAGCACTGGGCTGATGAGAAGCAGCTGAGGCACTTGGGAGTTTTCAGAGTTGGAGAAAAGGAGGCTGAGGGGGTCCCATATTGCTTTCTACAAATACCTGAAAGGAAGCTGTAGCAACATGGGTGTCAATCTCTTCATCCAAGTAAGAAACAACAGGACAAGAGGAAATGGCCTCACAATTTGCCAGGGTAAGTTTAGGTGGATATTAGGAAATATTTCTTCCATCAAAAAGATTGTCAGGCATTGGAATATGCTGCCTGGGTAAGTAGCAGAGTCACCATCCCTGGAGGTACTTAAGAGATGTGTACAGGTCTTGGGGTCACAGTTTAGTGGTGGACTTGGTAGAGCACGCTTAATGGTTGAGATCAGTGATATTAGAGGTCTTGGTTTTATGTTATTTATATATGTGTGAGGGCATAGACGTGTAGCATTAATCTCAGATAGGAGTCCTACTGGATGGACTCATTAAGAGAGGCTGTAGAGGCTGGGGCAGTGTTTTGGGCAAATGATGCCTGTAGGCCTGTGAATCTCTTTGTAAGATCCACTGTTAGCTACCATTGTCGTCAGCAAGGTGATTCAGCTGACTACATTGGAAAAGTTTCTGGAGAACTTTTGAAAAATTGGAATATGTGCTAAAACACGACCATGCTGTCTGGTTGTCCACAAATCCATTTTAAGGTTCACCAGCATTCAGCACACTCTGACAATCACAAATAAACCTGTCAACCTTCCTCGTTGTCAGTCTAACAGATGACAGAGAGTGCTATAGAAGGCTAAACTAACATGTATGGGGTGGCAGTAAAGGACATAGATTTCACTCCAGTTTAATGATTCATAACTGCATACTATGGTCTAAGCTGGCATATGTAAAGTGGATACATGATAATATGAAGCATATTTTCAATGATACTTACCTTAAAGTAAGGATAAATGATTGAGTATATGTGCATTACATTCTACCACAAAATTGATTATTAATAATGGCAATAATAATAACAACAGAAAAATCCAAAATAATGACATATAATAATGATGACTAATAAATAGTAGTAGTAGTAGTAGTAATAATAATAATAATAATAATAATAATAATATCACAACACCTAAACTACTCTGTTCTTCAAAACAATATATGTCATAAAAACAAATAACTTTCAGACTTGGAAAAGGTATTTTTAAAATAATTGAATAAATAATAATAAAAAAGCTCACATACACATTACCTTATTGCCTCTTCCCCACCTAGGTTCTGATTTAATTAAACAGACCATTTTTCTACACTAGTAACTTTCTTATTCTTAGACAATCATGGAAATGGAGACTTATATAAGTATTCTTCAAAATATTGCCTTATTGACAGTTTCCAGTCATAACTGTCCACAAGAACTCTGATGACAAAGACAGTCAAAACTGGAAAAACAAGAGAAAAGTTTATGACGTATAAAATGAATTCTTCAAAAGAATTTTCTTTCAAAATGCCAAGGGTTATAAGTCAACTACATGCAGCACATATTACTATTTATTACCTTGCATTTGGCTGAAATTCATCTCTTTTGACAACCTTGGTTAAATCATGTTACATATTTTATAAAATATGAGTGCTGGACTTCTTACTGAAGACACTACTTAGTGAGGGAACTCATGCTTTTTGCTGCATCCCAGTTGTCATAAGTACCCTTAAGAGTGGGACTTTTGCAAGGTCCTGTGGTGGCAGACTCAAAGAAAAGGTATTTATCAGAAACATCTGCAAGAACTGATGTCCAGTTTTCATCGTCCAGATGGAAATGGAAATAAAACTCAAGACACTCAGGTTTCCCTTCTGAGCAAAAATTACTAGGTGAATGCTCCATTTTTTTAGTTTTGTTTTATTTTAGTATGTTCAGAGCACCTCAAATATACAACTTCATAGCTAATGTATTTATTATTCTGGAATACTCATTATTTTACTGAATCATATAGTACATAATACTCAGCATAACATTACTCATAATATATGTGGCAAATGGGATTCAAAACAGTGCCAGACATGCATCTGCTTTTAGCAGAGAACAAAAATGCTAGTAGCTCCTTTATTAGAAGCTATTATGGTCCATTTATTTTTAAGCTATCTCTCTAACACCATTAACTAGCATATAATTTAATGTACTCCCAAGCAACTTGACTTTTACATCTCCTACAAAACATTGATTTGTTTTTACAAATTGATGTAAAAGATGCCTTTGACCCCTGGAATGATTGAAAACACTAACAATAAATTAGATTATCCTTTAAAACAAGATAATAATTCTTATTTTTCTTTTTGAATAAAATATGCCATTTCTGGAAATGAGATAATACTGCTTATAGGGAAATATAATTTGGAAAACAATTACAATTATTTATTTTGTCCATCCTTATCTTTGGCAGTATTGAGAGACTTGCTTCAGAAATTTTTCAGTCTACTCCAGCATTTTCAATAGACTAAAGAGAAAAAATTGTTTGGTTGTTTAGGATGATTTAACTTCAATAAGTAGTCATTAGGCTAATGCACTTTCTTACTGAAGAGTCACCCTCAAGTGTGACAGAGCACTCCATTTCCAGAGATGACAGAAAAACTAAACTGTCCAAGAGCATGCTTGTTTTTTAAAAATGATGCAAATATCAATCTTCTTATTCAAGAGCTGTGCTACTGA
The DNA here is from genome assembly GCF_024509145.1 of Vidua macroura. NCBI lineage: Eukaryota > Metazoa > Chordata > Aves > Passeriformes > Viduidae > Vidua > Vidua macroura. Next base: position 61,450,952 of record NC_071611.1, read on the forward strand.
GAAGGAAAATTTTACTAAGGCATGTTGTACATACATTTGTGCATTTGAAGATGCTCAATTAATTACTAGATTTAACTATCACCACTGACTTTTTTTATAGGACAGTTGTCACTTTAACCCATACAGGCCAAGCAGGAGAAATGTCAGAAGAGAATACTCAAATGCATATTACTTGAATTTGACAGAGGTGATTGCTGAAACCTGTAACTGACTCATATCCTTATCTTGGATATGTACCAGGAGAAGAAGAGAAACCTCCCTGGTGAGTTGTGTTTCATTCATTTTCTCCCTTCAGGTCCCAAGGATCCACATGCTAAAACCTAAGATCCTGATACAAAGCCTACAGAAATAATAGCAAGACTCTTATTGATTTTGATGGAGGCCCCAAGGATTTGCTTCCACCCCCTTATCTGCATCATATATTGGCATAAGCCTCCTTCAGCAAAACTTCTAAACACACATTTAATTTAAGCACATGAGAAACACAATGGATTATTATGCAACTGGTCTTACTGATTGCAGTCAGAAAGGTACAGTGAAAAACTCTGGCTCCAGACTTTGGCATTTTCTTTCTCAAAAAAGGCATTGATTTATAACACAAAGAGATTGTAACATTCATCTTAGGAAATGCAACTGTATTTGTAAGTTTCTATTATAGTTCTGTGTAGGGAAAAGGTCCATTATCAGTGGAATTAATTATAGTTGGGTTATTTCTAAAGGATTTATGTAACATTTATAGACCTTCTTAAAAGTGTGGATGTTACATCCTGGGTTGTGTTCAGATTAGGAGCTTTATAATGTTAGTTAGCCGGTTCTGTGTACGCCCCTGTTCCCCCTGCGGTGGTTCACTCCAGGCTGCCTGCCATTGGAGCTTCTCCACATCAGTCCAGTAACTGCTCCTTGTTCGTTCCTGAAACTTCCTTGTCAGTTACCCCATCCCCGCGTCCCTGTTCATCCCGGAGCCCTGTATCCACTCCTGTCGTGCTCCCATTGGTTGCTGTGTCTCATGTCACTCCCCCGCTGTCTGTCCCCATTGGGCGCGAGGGCTTCTGCCCATGTCTGCCTGCCCCCTATAAAATCCCGTGTGCTCGGTCCCGTCACCATTTTCTGTCCACACGGGCGCTGGGGACAGACGCCGCTCTCCACCACAGCAGCCATCATGTGACAATAAAAGCTCTCCAGCCAAGCAAAACAGACTGGAGATTCCTTCGCCTCTTTGCCTCATCCCAGCGCCAGTTACAGAGCGCAGCCAGCCCCACTCCAGTGCGCTGAATGCCACAGCGCCCGGGCCGTGTGGCACCCTGGTCCGGCCAAGAAGCAGCGCCTTAGCCAGGCTCCTGAGCTGCCCTGGATCAGGGAAAAGATCCCAAAGCCACATGTGGAGTATGGAGTTTTCAATTTATCCCACAAAGAGGCTCTACACTGATACATATCTAGATATTCAGAATGTATCTTACCACTCACTAAAAAGATATTGCAAGACATTAGTATGAACAGGAAATGACTTCAACTACCCACTATTAAGTGGATCTCAATTTGCAAAATCACATAGATTTTGCAAATGATAAAAACATTTACAAAAGAAAGAATTACTACAGAAGCTTGCACCGAACATTCACTTCCTCTGCCTGCTGCCGGTTCCAGATACTAGGAGAATAATATGACCAGGGCAATTATTTGAGTAGTTATTACAAGAAGGACATTTCTTTTAAAAGGAGTCCAATATTAAAGTGCAAGTGTTTTCATGTGTCAAGAGTTTCAAATGTTCAAAATACTAAACACAAATTAAATATCAAAATATCAAAATATTAAACATCAAATTAAATATAGTTCCAATGTTTTGCCATTTTATTATCCTTTCGTGATTTAGAGGAGTCATATTCAAGTGATGTGACATGAGATATGGAAAATAGGACATGTTCATAAGTTGAAAAGGTTTGCTTTGTCTCCTTTTGCTGCAAAAGGCATTCTTCAACCCTCAGTTGCTCCCTGTTATTCAGAAAGCTGCCTTTTATGAAGAGGAAAAAATATTCTGAGTTTTAGATACTTCTAGGTTGTGCAACTAAGTATTCCCATCCATGCAATACTGCTAAACTGCAGTATATGTATCTGCTTTTGAAAGTTAAGAAATTCAGATTTCAGTGGGCATAGAGATTACCACTCAAATCAGAAGTGACCATTCTATAAGGGAGACATTTCTGACTGTTGGACACTGCTAAAATGCTGGTTCTGTGATGCTGTCTCCCTTCTGTCATACCAGAACAGAGGTCTGGACGAAAGTCTGGAAGCCTTATTTAGGCTTCCATAAAGGTTCATTATATGTCATTTAGATTGTTTTTGCTTAACAGTTTACAGGTCTGACTAAATACAAAAAGAAAAGGAGTTGTCTTTCTATTTATTTTGCATTTTAAATGTAGGGGGAGAAAGGGTAACCCTTTTTTTTTCCATCCACTTCACCTTAAAGAGTGAACAAAAAAAAAAAACCACATTCTGGCCTGTTTTATTGAGCTGGAGAAATAGATCTTTACAGTGCTTACATCTCTTTTTCCCAAGCTATCCAGCCTTGACCTTACCAGAGATTATATCCTTAGGCTACATCCAACCTCCCTAACACCCTGTAATCCTCATTGTTTCATTCATAAGCAGATCAGCATTGAAAGCTTCTTCATTTTAACTGTTAAGCAGCCAAATTCAGATGAAAAGTTAATCTATTGAAAGCAGTTGCTCCTCAAAACAGGTCACACCATTTATTGCTATACTGAAGCGGGAAGTGACTAATAAGTGACAATGACTTTTGCTTAGGAAAGTGGTTCTAATGCTATTCCATCACTCTTGTGAGCTACTCAGTGAAGCAAGTTATCTGCTATCCTTCCTTTTCTACATTTACTCTGCAGACTGGTATTTAAGATTAGAACAACACATAAAAGCAGCTTTCTTTTTTATGAATGGGTAACCAGTGACTTTTTAGACATGCATTTAAATATAAAACAGAAATGTTGCTCTTTAGTTGTAGGATATATTTTTCCTATTTATTTTTATAAAATATAGACACCATTCTTACACAAAAGCATTTTTCTGGTTTTCTTTCTTTTTAATTCAAGGATCATTTTTGGAGCTTGTCACCTTAAAATTAAGCTTGTCACAGTTAAAAATGTGTCCAAATTTCAAAAAGATACTATCAAATATATGTACATGTTACATACAGTGATATTATACCTCTAGGTGTGCTAAATCTATATTCAAGCTTTGTCTTGCATTTTCTGGCTCCTCTGAAGAATGTTTCACAATATCTAAAGAAAGTTGTCACATGTTATTTTGCAACCTGAAGATAATTGTTTCATTTTGTTTTCATTTAAAAGAACCACGAGAAATTAGTTTAATATTGACACTGTAATCTGAGTATGAACTTTACAATAGTTGTAGAATTTTCTCAAATTCAGTTGAAATTAAGGCAGAAATCAACAGCTAATTGATAGTAAGAACATATCCATTATATATAAATATAATAAATACAATATATTAATAATTTAAAAGCATAAATAAATAAAAATTATAAAAAAATAAGACAATGTAATCTGTTTCTGAAGATGATTGTGAATGCACTCATTTCTCAGTACTCATGAAGCTTAAACATGACTCAGTTATATGGATGAAACTAAAAAAAAGAGAAAATACAGATTAAAGGATTTTTTTGTTCTTTTAAAAAATAGAACACTCACAGCACAGTTAAATTGAAGAACCATGAGCCTTTGCATGTGATTTGGTGATTGGAACAGCCTTGGGAGGTGCTGGGAGTGTTTTCACTTTTGTGGCCCATATCTCTTGCTTAAATGGGCTCAGATTTTAGCCCTGAGGCAGTGATGTACCAGGTTAGACTTTAAACCCTGGTTTGCACTTACCCGTGTAACCTCTTGCATGAATTCATTATTTTTGCAAAAGTACAGACACCGAAGCAAAGGTTCCCCTGCAAGGGCAAAAGTAGATTTACCACTAATGGAAATAGACTACTAATTCTATGTTCACTCTCATAAAACTCTTGCAGTGCAGCAAGGAACAGAAATTAAAGAAACACTTGGAAGGTCAGCAGCACAGGAATATTACGTAAAGAACAAAGATTGTGGATTTCAAAGAGTGAATAGCAGAAGTGTAAAACGTGCATCTAGTCTCAATTCATTGACTATAACTTTCTATGTACTCTATTGCTAGATATGAAGAAAAAGCAGAGAAAAAAAAAGTCCATTTGTGTGTATGAAAATACTGCTACTGGCAAAAGGTGCCTTTTTTTTTTCTTTTTTTTCAGTAATTAAATTTAGTTTTCTAGACTTGGAGAGAAAAAAACCAAAAAAATAAAAAAGAGAGAAGAAAAATTATGAGCTTAACTGACGTGAAATATCCTTTCCTTGGCTGCATTGAAAGAGGGATGTGTAACTTTGGAATGATTCACTGTTCTGAGTGATAGGTACAGATGTGAAAACTGTATCTTAACCACTATATAGAAATAGTACATACTAAAAATTTTCTCGTTCAACACTGATGGTCCAAAATCATGCAACAAATAATTTTCAAAGGATTTTACCCCCTTTAGAGTGGTATCTGTGGTGTACTCAGAGGGAATGCACCCTCCTCAGTAGATAGAATCTCTCAGGGTCCACTAAGATAGGACAAGTATGCTTATGTGGGTACCTAACTACACTAGCCTTCTTTTTAAGGAGAATCCAGGTTGCTAGCTATACCTTTATATCACTTGTGCAGGCATGTGCCATGTTCTCAGATATTTTATATTTCTATTTTGAGTTCATATACCCCCATAAAATTCTTAGCAGAGTTTGAATTAGAGAGAGAAATATTTTTCTCTACAGACACTTTATTAAATTAAATAATTGAATCTTGTTTCCTTTGTCAGTAGAGAAAGACATAATTTCACCATCGCAAACTGAAATAATGTTACCTAACAAAAGAAAACAACAAAAAAAAAAAGCAAAACTAGAGAGCAACAGATGTTTTAAAATAATAATCAGGGAAATGTTAATACATACCACTTTCCTTTTTAACCAGCTGAATTTGGAATGCAGTTTTCAATTTTTAATGCATTGTTATTTAGTAACTATCCAAATCATATTAACACTACCGCAGTGTAATAAGGAATATAAACAAATGCTCAGACATTGAGGGACTATATTTTGAACAGTCACTATTTATCAGAAATGAAAATGGAGATATCTTGAAATGTCCAAAAGTGCATGGTCCTATGTGATCCTCATATGGCACACGAGTAATGCCTACAAGCAGATATGAAGCATGAAGCTTTAGGCTCACCCACTTGAAAGACTACCCCATAGGTAGGGATTAATTTGGAAAATTGATCATATAAAGAATAATAAGTTGATCATAACAGAAAAAGGCTGTTTCTGTCAACACCTGCACTCTACAAGCAGCAGATTTGGTAGGTGTTTACATGCAGCAGGTTTGGAAAACTAATCTGATCCTTAGTGTTATATTTGGAGGAGTAACAAAATAGGAAGAGTAGTTATATTTTCCCTCAGTATAACTGTGATAATAACTCACACAGATATTACTCTAAGTTTATAAATACTTCATCACCAAAGAGAATGGGAAATTAGCAGTTCAGAGAAGAACCCTAACCCTGATTAAGAAATTGGAGTAATTAAAATATGAAAAATAATAAAGTACTGAATATATATTTATAGTATGGCTAAAGACGACAGCAGGGTTCATAAAAACTGTGAATATTTGAAGGGAATATTCACTAAAAATAGAGACTATTTAGTAGACCATACAGAAGGGATGGAAAAGGAGAAATTTAATGTTATTCAGAAGGGTTTAGCATAGATAATCAGGAGAAAAGCTCTGGACAGTGACAGCTTCTGGGACCAGAAAAATGTTTCAATTTTTTTTATGCTTTGCTGTATACCTTAGCAATATCCCTTTCACTAATGCCAACCATTGGTCTGTCAGAGAAGAAGATAACTCATAGGTGTAAAGAAAACATACTATTAAAAGCAATACAAATGTTACATGACAAATCATTTAAAAACTTCCTTCTGCTCTTGGCAAGCAGAAAAATGGTGGAATTTCCTTTAAAAATGTGGACTGTCTCCCACTTACATCTACCTGTGTCCGATCTGTAAATACATAGTAATATTTTGCCAGTTGCTACATATAAAAATATATTTTTGAAAATTCTTCTGGAAATAGTGCACTATCACAGATATGAAACCGGATTTGATTTTGTATAATAACTAGACTACTGTTACCATGATACTATCAATGACCATCCAGTCAGGGAGGCTTTACCTTACACTTCCCAGATTATTGGGAAGTACAAATCCTTCTAAGTACAAGTAGATAACGCATCTTTTTTCACTATTTTTCTGTGTAAGCGTTGAAAACTATTGTGGATAGTGTGCAATGGTAGAAGGCATGAGAAACCCCATGACACAGTATTTGCAAAGCTATGTCAGACAAATATTTTCTTATATTTTTAAATTTATATAAAAGGAAAAAGTCTCTGGAAAAGTACTGGCACTGACGTCTGATGTTTCTGATTCAGAAACTCTTGAAGACCAGGGCAGTGTTTGAAGATGTTTGCTGTATTTTTAGTCTACTCTTTAAGGAAGATATTTGGAAGCTGCCAGGCAGAAAATGTTGCATTTGGTCAATCCTTGATTTGATTCAGAATGACTGTTCTCATGGAACACTAGATCCCTGGTGCTCATAAGATATAGCACTGACTTTGACATGGAAAACAAAACAGGACCACTATATGGTAAACTGCCAGTGCTTACTCCCACCATCTTTAATCTTGTATGCTGCTCTGGTAGGACTGCTCTTCTCACATTTTTTACAACTATCACTCCGTTGCAGACATTATCTGCAGTATCCTTCCTCAATGACAGCCACTTGGAGAAATTCCAGCAAGGTAGGTTTACATCAGGATCTATTAAAATAAAATATTTAATAGGAAAATTGTTGAATATCACTGAACTTCTCAAAGTTATTTGGAAATTAATTTCTAGGAGTTTATTTTAAATATTTCATTTACTGTTCTCTTCAGATTCATGTCTATTATAAAAGAACCCCTAAATAGTGAGAAGAAAAAACTAGCAGAGTAGTTCCTCAGGGGAAAGAAAAGTTATCAATCAGGGCACATTTTTGAAAAGCCACAGGTTTTCTCAGGAGTGGAAAAACATTTCCTACTTCATATTAATATAAACTCAAAAGAAATAGACATTGTAGTTTAGTAATTTGCATGCAGTTTCAAAGAAATATAAGGTGAGGAACAGTGAATATGACAAAGTAACCTCAGCTTGGCTACCGTTCTCTGGTCTGAGTTTCCACTGATCCACTTATAGGTAAGAGTCACAGGAAGTCCCTTTTGACTTGCAGGGAACACATTTCACAACATGTTGCTTTCATGCCAAGTGCTTTCATGCCAAGGCATATTCAGCACACTCTAGAAATCAGTGTATCATGGACTTTGCTTACTATCTTGTTTGAGAAAGGAAAATAAAGAAATAATAATGAAAGTACTGAGAATTCTCTGGATCCTCAACATTGTTACAGAAGTATCTTTGAAAAAGTAAATAGATTTTATGCTTAATTTTCTATGGACCTAATAATAAAAACTACAAATAACAGGATCTTGATACAAATATGGTAATTTTTAATATATTTTTTTTCTTTCTCCTCAGAGCATTTTTATAGAGCATCTTTGTCTAAATTCTTCTCTTAATTAATAACTAAATTATTAAATAATATTTTTATTTCAGTAATTTTTTATGTCCTACTGCCTTCAGCAGAACTGCTCTTTGATTGTACCTCATATATTTCCTTACTGCTGATCCTATGTAGACAGGATAGGTTTAGCAAAGGTATAAGATAATAGGAGAAATGATAGACCTGAGGGATGTAGCAATAGCTGCCTTGACAAAATATAAATACAAAGGATTTTGCTTCTTTCTCTTTTTCCTACCATTCAGAAAATTTATTGAGTAAACTTTTGTTTTCTCTCCTCTGCATTACTTGTCTCATCATTATTCATTCTTATGTTTTGACTTTAGGCCTAGGAGGTTTTTGCTACCTCTCTAATACCAAGAAAAGTAATGTCATCTGTTTCTTTAAATTTCAAAAACACCTCTAACACCATTGAAAATAGTTTAATACCATGAAAATAGTTTAAGTTTCATGTGGTGTCACAGTCAACACTGAATGAGTTTGACATGTAATTATATTTGTCATAGAACACACTATAGTGGGTAAGCAGATCATCAGAATTTCTTTATTTAAAATGCGTAACCCTTGAATTTTACACACATATGCTTGTATTCATATGCTCCTGTTTGGTAGGTCCACGAACAGGTGTAAGGTTTGATTACCATATTTTTGCTGACACTGTTGGAAATTATCCACCAGCCATTATAATTCAACATAAAGTAGTCACTTAACAGATATTTCTCTGAAGTGATTGTTGCAACCACTGAACTTCTATGGGCAGCATGACTTCCCTTAGAGCTGTTCTGTGTCTTTTGCTGACCAAGGGTAATGAGGATGATCTCAGTTTGGCCCATATAGTGAAATAATGTTTTCTATTGTTCTAGTGTGATACTCATTTGCTAGAGAACCTGGTTTTGGACTGAAATGTTCAAGAAATTTGAATTTGGCACCTTATTGTCTGCTTTGTCAGAGGTGACTAACTGAAATTCCACCAAGCAGTCAAATCGACCCTCAGCACTATTCCATTTAAATCATCAGCAGAATCAAACATGGTTTTGAGCAACCTGGATTTCTGAGTAAACAGTCAGGGAAACCTGAATCCTGGACGCTCTTTCCTATCCAAAGGTCTTCTCAAAGCTTCTTGGAAGTGGGTAATCTCAAACTTTCTTCAAATCTGAAGTGAAATGCTTAAGTTCATTCCCAACAAAAGCAAAATTAAATGGTTTGTAGACATTTTAAAACTTCCTCAATTAAATATATGCTGGAATCAGAAAAACTTCAGGAAGGATCATTTTCCCCTTTATGTTTACATTTTAAGTTTCACATAAATTTCTGGCAATAGATGATTAATCCAACCAACATGTAAACATTAAATTTATGGCTGTATTTTTTTAATACAGAATTGATAGCACATGTCCTAGAAGTACCTAAGAATTATTTTGGATTAGTTAATCCCCTTCCAGGTAATTTTAATTTAATCTTAAATCCATCTACTCTACTTAAAAGTTGACTTATAGGATCTGTGAGATGGACAATAGCAGCATCAAAGTGAATCAGGTAAGAGATGGGCCTGATCAAGAAGAAGCTTCTCTACCTATTGTATCTTTCTGGCATTACTGTAAACCATACAAACCTATAATCAAGTTTATGGAAACCATAAAAAAGAGTAGGAAAATTTGTGACACTAAGTGTCATTCTAAGAATTGTTACATCTATTTCAATAACAGGCAGGATAAAACAAATAGAGATAATGCTGACAATTCCTCTTCCTGCAGTTTCCCTGTGAATGATTTCTGCAGCCACTGAATGTTTGTGTGTTTGCTTCCTTGTACTATGTCTTATAATTTCTGTTCAATTTCCATACTATAAGCATGGTTGCAACTCTCTCCTCCCTTTGTTCCCTGATATTTTTTAACATAACTTGCCTGCAGAATGTAGGGCTTTGAATGCTGCAGCCAGCATTTCAGTGTAAAAAATTGAAGCACATTTTGTATTTTTTTTTAATTGCTGTGTAGCTACAGTGTCACCCATACAACTTATTATACATACATACATACATGCATATACATGCATGCATATATATATATTTATCTGTATATATATAGTATTATATATAATATATATGTAGTTTTTTTCCCTACAGCCACATATTGTAAAGCTTTGATTGACAAGAAAGTTTACTGTAAAACAGTAAACTGATGTGTTACCAGTATAAAAGAAGATTTTTGAATGATTTCTTAACAAAGGAAATACTATCACACCAAGCAAGAGCAATAGTGCTTGTTATTATCACAAGATTGCATGGGGTCAGCTACCCAAAAATCGTGCCTTTGAAATGTGTCTGTGATTCAGCACCACCTTCACTTTGGTCACAAAGGTATTTCTCCATTTCCTTCTGGTTGGACATCTAATAGTCTAAATGTGTTTCCATTGATTCTGTTCTTTTTTGGTTGTTTTATCATAAGCAATTGGCAGGGGTTTTAAAACAGGAGGGCTTTGAGTGTGGCACATTTCTAGTTTAGTTTATATCTGTTGAAAAAAAAAAATAAAAAAAAGAAAATAAAAAAAAGAAAAGAAAAAAAAAACCCTTCGGATATTCTCTTTAATAACTTGAAATTTTAATAAGGACCTAAGGAACAGTTGAACACAGAGTGAACTTATATTTAAATTAGGACTTTGAGAGCTTGGAGATTCTAACTTGGTGAACTCTAATTAAATCCCACAAGGCCATCAGGTCTGCCTCCCTAGCTCTTGATGGTGAAAGTGAGGTCTTCAAAAAGCATCCCTTGACAGTATACAAGTGGAAGGGAAAAAAAAAATCCTTCAGCCCTTCACCATAGCATTTTATAAAGCAAGAATTCCCAAAGGAGTACCAGAAAATAGGAACAATAGTTAGAGTCTGAAACTGTAAAAAACTGAGAATTAATTATGTTTTTAGTGTAGCAGTCCTCCTGAAATTCAGTTTTGTAATGTTTTTAAAAGACCACTGCTTATATAAGTTTTAGTGGATGTGATGCTTATAGAATACACTATCTTTCTGGTTGCTACGGTATTATATTTGGCTGAAATGTAAAGGACTATTGGCTGGATGTTTGACATTCTGCCTCATTTGGTAAAACATAGTTGGCTGATTAAGCAATTACTACTATTTAAATAAGCACATGGTATGCATGCTTCAAACCATGAAGTACAAAAAGGTAATTAAATGCCTTCCTGTAATGCCTTGTGAAGGCTGACCTAGAACAGAGACTAGACAGAGTCAAAGAATAAAGTAGGTATTTATAAGAAGGCCTCAATAGATCCACCTTGGGCAGTACAAGAGCCCAGCCAGGGGTACACCCAAGATGAACCCAAAATGGTCACAAAATGGACAACTGGTCACATGTCTCACACTTTTATGAGTTCTGGTCATTAGCATATTGGAGTTAATTGTCCAATTATAGCTTTAGCTTATGAAGTCCTAGCCTTCTTGTTTTTCTCTCTTCAGTCCACATTGTTTATGCTCTTGGGTCTGAGATTTAGATCAGTTGTCCTTGGTTCCAAGCTAGGAAAGGAATTGTTTTGTCTACCTACTCTGTGAAGAGAGCTTACCATCCCTTAATATGAAGCTCAGAACTACACACTAAAGCAGCACAGGATCTGAAAAATATAAAAGCTAAAACCTGAGGCATCACCTGAGTTTTGTTCTAGCTCAGATTTTAAATTAACTGGATTTTTTGGGAGAAAATCTAAGCAGATCTAAGAAAACTGGAACATTTTAATTTTTATATATCCACAGTTAAAAGTTTTGTATATGAAGATTCAAGATGCATTTTCTAAAGTTAACAGAATAATTCTAATAATGCCACAATGATTTTTATCTTGTCAGCCAATAAAACACATGACAAAATAGCTTTTTTCCCTTGAAATAAAAACCAAAACATGAGCATTTAAAAAACCCTGAAAAAAAAAAAAAAGAAACAACAAAAAAACTGAAAACAAAAGAACCCAAAGCCTCTCTGTCTGAAAAATTTACCATTCCTTCTAGAGAACATAACATTTTCATTGGAATTATTTCATTGAAATAACAGTCATACACAACATTCATCTATTAGAGCTGCTAACTTAGCTCTAATGTTGTCAGATTTGTCAAATCAGTTCTTCATACAGATAAAATGTTTCATTTTTTTTAAGAAAAGACCCTTACAATTGAGAAAATAATGTGCTATATGGTTTTCATGAAAATCAGGATTTATTCACAGTTAGCTATTTATGTTTGCTACCAAGTTGTCCTTATACATTATTTATCATTTTTCTCTCAACAGACCCTGCACCATTTTTTGTCTTTCTCACTACACTTACAAAAGACTTATATTGTGACAGCCTTATGGAGGATCAGTGGTAATTTTCTCCTAAACTCAACAACTTTCTCTTTTTCTCTGAGTCTTTCATTCTCAAAGAAATAAATAAAATCACCATTTGATTATTATTTCTATTCTGAGGTAAATTTACACAGATACTGAAGCTGAATATGTGCAACTTTTCCCGTGGAGGTTTCAAAGTAGTATTTTATGGAATTGATCTAATCAGAAGACAGATACAGCTGATCTCACTGAAGTTCATTTTCATGTACTTGTACAGCATGAGGTATTACGGACTTACCAAATTTATCCTAGAATTAATTCCCTTTGATAAGATGATATTAATTAGGGTTTAGTGACTTCACTGCAAATTTGTGTGCTCCTAATTAAGTTCCAACAAGTATAACACAGTCCAGTAATTCTTGGACAAAGAATACATTAATGAGATTAAAAACAAGAAAAACAAAAGCATTGTTGTGTTGAAAAGACTGTCATGGAATAATAATTTTTCCTGAGTTGGAAGATACTCAAAAGAATCATCAGAGTCTAACTCCTGGCCTTGTATAGGACTCCCCATGAAATGCACCAGTACCTGAGAGCGTGCAAACACTTCTTGATCTCTGTCAGGCTTGGTGCTGTGACCACTTCCCTGGGGACCCTGTTCCAGTGCCCAGCCATCCTCTGGATGAAAAACCTTTTCCTGAAACCCAACCAGAGCCTCCCCTAACTCAGCTTCATGCCATTTGCTTGAGTCCTGTCACTGGTCGTGTCACTGGGAGAGATCAGTGTCTCCCCTCTTCTTCCCCTCTCAAGAAAGCTCCCGACTGCAATGAGGTCTCTCCTCAGGCTACTCTTCTGCAGGCTGAACAGACCAAGTGACCTCAGCTACTCAAGGCCCTCCATCATCCTCATGGCCCTTCTTTGGACATTCTCTAATAGCTTTATATCTTTTTTTTTTTTTTTTTTTCTATATTGCAGTGCCTAAAACTGCACACAATGTTCAAAGTGAGGCTGCCGCAGTGCAGATCAGAGCGGGACAATCCCCTTCCTTGTCCGGCTGGAGATGCTGGGCCTGATGCCCCCCAGGACATGCTTGGCCCTCCTGGCTACCAGGGCACTGCTGGCTCATGTTCAACTTGCCACTGACCCTGTCTTGGTTTGAAAGACAGGTGTCTGCTAGGGAAGGCAGGAGCCTCACTTGGAATGAAAAATGTAAAACCCCTCTCTCTGAATTATTATAATTTTGAATTTAAGGGGCTCTCAAGCAAAGATATGGGAATAGCAATAACAGTTCTTTACTAGTATGTATAACAAGGCAAACAACAATGACTACGGCATTAACACCAACCAGAACCAGAACCCAGCGACAGCGCCCTTCTCGGCCGCAGGCACTTCCCCTTTGGTGCAGTTCCGGTCACAGCCGGCAGGGGCGCTGGTGGCTCTCGGTGGGCCAGGCCGTGCAGTGATTCGCCCGCGGCCGCAGGGGGCGCTATGGTGCGAGCGCAGGGAGCATGCTGCAATGGCAGCTTGGCCCAGACGGGAAGGGAAGGGATGGAAGAGAGGCTTTTCTTCCCAAACCCCCTGGGGCTGTTGATCCCGGTGCCCCAGCAGTACTCTGAGGAGCACCAAGCTGGAATTGCAGGAATGAACAAAAAAATCCCAGGCTGGTGGATGAGATGTATCAGAGACTCCGGAGCTGTGGCTGGAACCATGGGATGTCTCGGCAGGCCAGGGGTGCGGAGCTAATGCATAGTGAAAACTCAGAGCAGTGCCCAACGAGCAGCGGGCACAGGGCAGCGGCAGCCTGGCTCCCAGCAGGGCAGAGAGGGGCGAGCCCAAGATCCCGGGCACCCGAGCGGATGGGAATAGGTCCCTCTTTTAGTAATGTGGGTGTTAATAAGGTCCCAGTTCAGTGGCTGCTCTTACAAGAAAAGGTTCACCTCACGGCAGAAGAAACAGCTCTGGGCTGGGCTCTGGCAGCAGCAAGGAATTCCCTTCCCGAGCAGCAGCTCCAACCATCCTCCTCTGAAAGCCAAGAGTGAGAAAAAGCCAGCAGCTGCCCCAGCCCCTTCCCTTACCTGCCTAATTCTTGCGGCACCTCTGCCCTTCTGAGAGAAACTTCCAAAAACGAGAGGACTGCCATCAGACACTCTCCTCCCCTGAGGCTTGGCCACCTTCCTGTTGTCTTAAGTACCCATCTATCAGTGCTTCCTAGCAACAAAAATGGGAAAAAAAATCTGTAAGTAAAAAGGAACCAAAGGAAAGAAACCCAACTCCCAACAGACCCCCAGGTCCCTTTTCTGGTGGGTGATTTCCAGACTGGTGCTGATTTCCAGCATTTCATTCCCCTTAACGTTCCAATGTTCAGAGCTGCCCATCCCAGGAGCAGAATCTGGCACTTTCCCTTGTTGAACTTCATATGATTTGTTGGCCCAATCCTTTCATCTGTCGAGGTCTCCCTGCAAGGCCTCCTTGCCTTTGTGGGACTCTTCCCAATTTAGTATCATCTACAAACTTCGAATTTTTTCAAGTCCTAAAACCAAGTCGTTTATGGCACCTGGCCTAAGAAGGAACCTTGCTAGTGACCAGTCACCAGTGTGATGTAACCCTATTTACTATGAGCTTTTGCTCCCAGCCTGTGAGTGAGTGGCTCATCAACTGCTAACCTGTTACCAGTTAAAAAACCCAAATAAATGGCCTGGCGCATCTGCAATATGATTTCTCTGAAATCATGAAAACTTATTTCTGTAGGACGTATTGATATAAAGACAGAGTGGTAAGTCCAGCTCTGTGTAAATGAATGTAATTTATGAAATGCTTTCTTGTTTATTTGAACACGCATAGCTTTCAAAGCAATTTTTCTTTGACTCCCTGAAATACCAGCAGCAAAGTAAATAAACCAGTAAATACAAAAAGAGAATTAATGTAAAAAGGAATACATCAGAATATGGTACTTGTTTAAACAATAGAGTGTTTAATTAAATTTATGGAGTTGCATCAGGACAAATTAGAATCAGCTCCAGTGAGAAAGGAGTATCATTTTGATATCATTACTGTACTGAGCTAATTGATTTTCTTCCTCTGAGCTGTACATTTTCTTTGAGTTTTAGCCCTAGTGTGTTTTAGAAAAACTTATTCACTTGTATAACCCCACATACATAAAACACAAATGTAAGTAATATTTTATGGAAAAAGATGTGTTCCTCCATCTTGTACAAAATATATGGGGAAATACTCAAAAGCTTTGTATTGTACCTTTGTAGCTCCTGTCAACTGTGTGCATCAAAAGAAGATTAAAGTGCAGTATTTGTCGTTTAGCTTACTTATAAATCTAGTCAGAATCGTCCCTGATGTTTTTCTCAATACACCTCTGACCTGAAAGAGTTATTGAACTATCACATACCATCTTTGTTGTTGAGTTTAAGATGCAAAAGTATTGTTTTTTCATCTTTTGAACTATTTTTTAAAATTAAAACATTGCAAAGGCTTTCATGGTTTCATTCTGAAGTGTCAGTACCCATTCCTTGGATATAAAAGTAACCAGTTGAAATATGAAGGCACCTTTAAGGTGTTCTCTGATCAAAGCTCTGCACATTTGATCAAGTGCATTAGGAGAAAAGATCCATTTTTTGGAACGTTAATGTATTTAGCTTGAACTAACTCTGATTGAAGGCTTGTGAATTGCAAACTAGGTGAACTGTTTTTATGGAACTCTTACTTTCAGTCCTTCTGTGATGGTGAAAAATACTAGGAATAGCATATCCACCCCCCCCCCCCCCCCCCCACAATTGATTACCCACAATTTGGACTGCATAAAGGTGGTGCCTCCAGAAGAGCAACTCCAGGACCACCATGACTGACAAGACCAGAAGAAGAAGGATTAAAGGGACAAAGGAGGTGATATCTTTCTACTTAATCTATCTCTCTCTCATTTTCTTTCTTTTCCTCTCTTTCCTGTTTCTAGCTCTCTACCTCATATTTAGTACTGAATAGTAGCTGTGCTACTGATTTGGCATATTGGTCTCGTTTGTACCTTAATTTGGGCAGAGGTATCTCTCAGTAAATGCAGTTATAACCAAAGGATGTCATTGTTTAATCCATTTTTTTTTTACAGTAGGTAATTTCAGACCTTTTAATGTCATAATCATAATTGGTTTGTGTTTTCATTCTCTGCAGTTTCATATCTTTGAAATAGAGACATTAACATATTGACATCTCTTCCTTCTTGATAGATAGAAGATTCTTCACAAGATGCCACTGTCTACCTGGAGACATCGAGAGGGGCAATGTTCTCCAAATGCTGTGCCCAGCTTTATGAATTATTTCTTTGATTGTATTATTGCCTGTTGGAAACCAGTGATTTTGTCTCACTTCTTATTTTAACTGAATATTAATTTTGTCCAGCAAGACATTCCAGCAAAAATAAGAATTGGGTAGGCTAGCACCATTCTGCCCAGCATCTTTTCTCCAGAAGATTTCCCAATTGCTTAAAACACAAGGTAGTGTTTTTAATGGTCAAGTTTAAATATTAGTGATGTGCAGGGTGGGAGCATGTGCACCAAACATTAGAAAGGCTAGAGTAAATCCTTTCACTTCTCCTATAATGTCCTTCTCATGGTATGACTGCCATCTTCCTGTAGCTTTTGTTTATGAAGAGGATTAGGTAGTCGCATTCAATTTTGCGAAAAGAAGGAATTTTCATACTGAGAAAAGCCTTTCAGCAGAAAATGTTCATTCAATTAACAAGTCAGCCTGAAGGTTTGGGTTATCTGACCACATACAGAGCTCTGTGTTTATGGCTCAGGAGCTAGTGTGACTACTTCCACTGTAACGCATTCTAATGCTGTGTGATGGTAGTGGAGGGAAAAGAGCTGATCTCTTCTGAGAGGAGTTGAAATGCCTGTTCCGACAAAAAATCAGCCCAGATGTGTTGGATTTACTTAAATTTGAACCTAATTGTAATATTTTCACCTGACTCCTTGAAGTACTGGATCATCTTGATAAAATTCATCACAGTCAGATTTATAGACTATTTCCTGCATTTTCATTTATTAGCCACAGCTATTTTCCCCAACTTGGCAGAATATATGTTAATTCAACCCACTCATAATGAGACACACATAAGAACTTGTCACTCAGAGTCTAGGTCTGCAGAGGATTCTCCCTTCAGAGGACTTTGGTTGCAAGACAGAATTCCCTTTGTGGCTGATAATAGTGATTCTTTTCAGCAAAAATGGATTGGAAAGGGGCAAAACCATTGTGTTCAGAATATCCCAATATGCTATAGTACAAATTAAATATATCAAAAAGTGTATGAGTTTGGGATGTATTTAGATAGACAGTACCAAGGACATGAACACACCAGTGTGTCTTAAAGCTAAAAGCAGCATAAGAGTGGAAGAGTCCAAAATAATGAGATTTCAGATAAAATGTTTCTCTTGTCTGCACCACATCATGGCTTTCATTTCCCAGTTATACATCCACACATTTGGTTAAGTAACTAAAAATGTATTCTGAATATTTTTATAACAATATTTTTCTGTTTAAAAGAAAAGATACTGCCAGACACCACCATCTGTTGTGTAGACCTACAGAATATGCATCTCATGTCTGTGAGTTGCTGTCTTTTATATTCTCTTATATAATTAGAGATTTCCACCCTTAGTGATGCCTCCTTCTCTGCCTAAATAAGACCAAGTGTAAGTTTACCCACAGTGTATTAATCATTTTCCTGCTACTCACTGATAAGAGCAGTGTTCTTTACGGTTAAAAGCTATTAAATGTGTCTATTCAGAGGATGTTTAAAATCCTGTGCTGAGCACTTGGCTAAAATCCAAAATTATTACCATAATACCTTCTGAAATGAGACAGAAAACATAATATATTACAATTGATAAGTGCATCGTTTGTACTGCGGATTTACTTTAGTTTAGAAATATATTTAAGTATTTTGTCTTTTACACATCTTAGATTAAATTTTAGCATATTTTGGCTAAAAATACTATATGTATCAAAATAAATATGTATAATATAAAAATAAATTATATTGAGGTCAACAGAGAATTACATCTGAAAAGAAGTTTAGAAGCTGCTCTATGAATTGTCTAATTATGGCTCTGCAACTGTACTACAATAATTGCACACAACCTAATTGAAAAGTATTTCAACATTTTCAGATATTAGAATGTATTTTAGCCATTCCAAATTCCCCCTTCAGGGATGTTCTTCTCTGCTTCCCATGTTGGTTCCTTGAGTTGGAATGAAAATTGAAGGTTACAGGCAAATTTGTGCATCCAAATAGGCAAATCCAAAAATTGTGTTGTCTTTAAAAATTCCTTGAAATTGTCCTGTCAGTATATTGACCAAAAAAAGAAAATATATATTTTTTTCTAAGAAAAGCTGCCCACCAACCAACGAACCAACCAACCAACCAACCAACCAACCAACCCAACAGAGTAGAACCCTGAGACAATGAACAAAGTGTCAGACAGATAGTCTGCACCCATGTTTTTTTCCACTGGAAGCCACACCCCTCTTCCTCGGAAGTAAGACTCCTTTACCTCTGCCCCCCAGTAATGATGCGATTTTTTTACAATAACAAGCTACACAGACCCATGTGATTCCAGTCTCCACCCCTCACACCTACTTTGAAAAATTAAACCTGTTACTGGCCTAAAGTAGGACATTATCCACACTTTATTCTATACCAGCAGCCTATGCCCAATTCTTACACCTTCCCAATATACATATATACACAAACACAGGTATCTTTTCCATTGTCAGTAGCCGTTCCTCCAAAATACCCGTTGAGTTAATTTAGTTAGTGACTGTGATTTCTATCCATTCTATATGCCTTCCAGAGCAGGAGGGCTGGTGTGCTGTCAGGTGGTTGCAAACTGCATCACGAGCTCATGACCAGTGTATCTGGAGCAGTCCAAACTACTCACTGTCCATGGCAGTTCTGGCACATAGTGCCAGTATCATTCAGCAACCAACAATACACACACAGTTCAACACTACAGACTGTTCTCACGCAAAAATCAAATCCCCTTCAGGTACACATTGGGTTTCCCCATCCATCTGCATTACTCACTGAGTGCACCCACCTATTGAAAAAAAAACCAATTCCATGGATGGGATTGCCTTTGCTTGAGACAGGACTAATCCAAACTGACTTCCCTAACATATTCTTAATATACATCACATCGACTTTATCCCCTTCTACAGTATGTAGGGGTTTTGATTGGTTAGGACCAGCTCAGATGGGAGAGTTAATGTTAAGTAACCAGGCAGCCTTTGCTAAATGTAGTTCCCAATGTTTGAAGGTCCTCCCACCCATTGCTTTCAATGTGATTTTAGCAGTCCATTGTATTGTTCAACTTTCCCAGAGGCTGGTGCATGATGAGAATATGATACCCACTCAATACCATGCTCTCTGGCCCTGGTGTCTATTAGGCTATTTTTGAAATGAGTCCTGCTGTCCAAGTCAATTGTTTTAGGGTGCCACATCACCACAACACTTGCTTCTTGAGGCCCAAGATGGTTTTTCAGGCAGTGGCGTGAAGCGCAGGGTGTATCTCCAGCTATCCACTGTCTCTTTACAGCGCTGTCAGCACATAGTACTTTCCTTCATGGATTTGCAGGTGTGTGATATAATCAGTCTGCTAGGCCTCCCCATATTTATATTTTGACCATCATCTACCATACCACAGAGTCTTTACTCATTTGGCCTGCTTGATTGCAGCAAATGTTTCAGTTATACATCTCCTGGGAAATAGTGTCCATTGTTAACTTCAGCCCTTTATCATGAGCCCATCTGTATTGTTACATCTCTTCCCTGATGGCCTGAGGCATCGTGGGCCCACCAACTGTCAATAATTCACCCTTATGCTGCCAGTCCAGATCCACCTGAGACAGTTTACTCTTGGCAGCCCAATCCACCTGTCCATTCTTCAAATGCTCTTCAGCAGCCCCACTCTTGAGTACATGTACATCTACACAAAATACTTTTACAGCAAGCTACTCTACCTGAGTAGTGATGTCTTGCCACAATTCAGCAGCCTGGTCCAGCCACCCCTGCAGTGCATATACTGTCATCCACAAGTCAGTGTAGAGGTAGAGCACTGTCCATTTGTCTCATTCAGAAATATCTAAAGCCAGGTGGATGGCTTTCAGCTCTGTGACCTGACTTGATGCATCTTGTCCCTCCACAACTTCTGTGACTCACCATATAGAACCCTGTACAGCTGCTTTCTGTTTTCAGTGTAGCCCAGCCATACAACAGGAACCATGAGTGAAGACATCATATTCCTTTTCATTTTCTGGTAGCTGATTATAAGGTGGAGCATCAGCAGCACATGTCATCTTTTCCTCCTGCTATGGTGATGACAGTGCAAAGTTTTTGGCTTCAGGCCAGGTCAAGACCCCTTAGTGACTGGGGTTTCCTGTTGGAGGTTGCTGTGTGATCACTTATTCTATGTGGCATCAGTGGCATGATGTGTGGAAAGGTCTTTTGCTTTGAACATCCTGCCCAGCCCTGGCAGACAGGTGCCAGGAAGAGCTATGTGAGGACTCTCAGACATGGACTCTGCTTATGCCAGCAAAGCAAAGCCAGTTTGTTACACAGTTTACCAGTATTTATAGGTCACTACGTTTGTACAAATTTTTCCACTCTGACCTCATTGTCCCAGTCATCTTTAGATCTTCTGATTATTCTTCGCATGATAGTAATGTTCTTAGTTATCTCTTTTGCCAATAAAGTCCTTGCTGCATCTTTCTTCATCAAAGTGGTCAGCATTAGAGGACCAGTTTGACCACACATGATGTCTTCACTTCTGTTCTTGCCTTGAGTTTATCTCTTCCTTGTCTTTCACTGTACAAGGTCCAAAGATCTGTGATGCTACCCAGTTCAGCTTCTGTAGCTGTCTGATCTCTGACAAAGCTGTGCTTTGGTGCCCATCACTTCTGAGGCAGTTTAAACCTCTTCATAAATTGCCAGGATCTCTTTTTCAGTTGGAGTGTAATAGGTGCCAGATCCTTTGTATCCCTGACTCCAGGATGCCAGAGGCTGTCCTCAAGTCTCCCCAGGTACTTTTTGCCAGAGTCTCTACAAAGGACAATTCTCCTGGAAGAATTCAGCAGTGTAGATCTTGTCCTGTCCTGGTTGGCCCAAGGTCTAGTGTATGAACAATCTCATGTTTAATTTGTTCAAATCTTGTTGCTATTCAGGACCCCACTATTCAGGACCCCGTTCTTCTTCTCTGACACGATAGAGTAGGTTGACAGTCTGACTGTAAACTAAAATACACTTTCTCAAAAACCCCTTACTTCTGCCCCTCAGTGATGATGGAGGTGGTACAGGGTACCCTAGACACACTCACAAGGCTGTAGGCTCAGCCACCTCACAGTTACAATTTGCAAAAAAATTAACCCTGTCCTTTGCCAGAACCAGAACAGCTGCCAAGAGCATGGCAACAAATCTGATCCTGGCCTACGTCCATATGGGAGTTATTAGCAGTCATGATCATCCTGGTATAGGGCTTAGTTCTCTTCACCTTGGAAAAGTAACAGAATTCTAATATTTGAAGGGTGGCTAAAAAGATGCTGGAGACCCTCATTTCACAAAGAGGCACATGAAGAAGGCAATGGGCTGTGGGTAGTTCTACTGGGGAGATACCATCTCAATATAAGAAAGAAATTTCATAGAATGAGAATAACTCTTCCTGGAACAACTTTACCAGGGGCATGGTTGAGTTCCTGTCACTGGAGTTTTTTAAGATGCAATTGGACAGAGTACTTAATGATCTCACCCAAGTTCCTTTCCCATTTAAGTTTGGACTGGATTATTACCCATGCTCCTTTCCAGCCTGGACTGATTTTAGCTTCAATGAAAAAGTACTTTCTCATTTCAAAAAACTGAAACAGGACAAAGGATGCGATCAAGCATATCAAGCCTGCCCTATCTAGGTGAAGACCTTGATTGCTGTGCTGGATTTATGGGTTGTTCTCATTGGAACTCATGACTGCTGCTCTCTGCATACATATTAGCACAGATTGAGTAGGATATATCTACAAAGATTTTACTCAAAATATCTCAAGGTAAGATTACAAGAACTACTTGATGACACACAATGTAATTTCAAGGCACATCATACTACAAACTATGTAGGATGTTGGTTTTCTGCTTTTGAGGAGGTGTCCTCATCTCTAGTTTCAGTAAAGTGTTAGTAAATCCTGACTAGAAATATAGTGCTTCTGTTCCTACATCCATTGTGAGTTCCATGGCTACTGCTGGATGATAACAATAATCTGGATGTTTACTGTTGGAGTGGAAAACTTATGATACTGGTTATAGCCTAGGTACCTGCAGCTCCAATCAAGTTTCTTCTGTCTACATGTAGAGTGATTTTTTTTTTTTTTTTTCAAGAATGGAAGCACAAATTGTTTGCAGACAGCTCTATAGTCTGTTTTTTTTTTGGAAACACTATGGCTCAAATTGAGAAATACATTTATTTCTGGGAAAATAAAACTCTCAGTATAAGTGATCTGAATCAAACCAAGGCTTGTTCTTAAATGGCTTGCTCTCCCAGAAGACAATGACAATATATATAGGTATATATAAAAGCCAGTTCTTTTTTCTGCTATATACCATTATAATAGTTACTGCTGTTTGGCACCCCTGTTTTGGAATACAGGGAATAAAGGAGAATACAAACCTCTTCAGAGAATTGATCTGTTAATGAAAAATCATTGTTAATATGTTGGTGATTTTAGGATTTTTAAAGCTCTTTTCTATTAAAATAATATTTTTGGGCCAAATGTGATCAGACAGTATCCTTTAGAATAATCTTATGTCTGTCATGGAAATTTCTGTAATCAAACCAAAATAATCTCCTTGGATAAAGAATATCCATTCAGTGCTTAATTGCCCTTGAGATTTTACTTTCTGAGCTTCAAAGATTTGAACTAATGATGTTCCTTTACTTGAAGTGTTCTTTCTTTTGCCCAAGTCTAAAATTCTACTGAAATTAGGATTGAAAGGCCTAAATGTAGTTGGTAAAAGAAGATATTTGTAAAATACAAGATCAGTCAATACTTATCTACTAGCCTATATAAAAAGACATACTTCTTTTCCCTACTAGCTACATTTTGACCTTTGTTAAGCTCTCATATAAATTCCATTTGTCTTTATAATACCTCTGCTAACCACAGAGCATATTTTGTGTCGGGGTAATTGTGTTATGTGCTTTTCTATGTCCGAATTATCTCTCACCTTGAGAAAGATAAAAACTTGCAACATCCAAGTTTGGTTAAATTCTGATTCTTCATTTCAAAATTTTGACTGTACAAAAGCAAATAAACTGTTTCTGATTGAACATGGAGGTTCAACATACTTTAAGTAGGTTTCTTTGGTCTGCCATCAGATCTAGGTTTAACAAGTCTTTTGATTAAGATTGACATCTATAGTAAAAATTACATGAGCTGAAAGCTTGAATGGTGATTATTGCTAATTTATCTTCTAGGAAGATATTCTGCTCAAGGGTTACAGAAATAAGAAACTGCACAATGGCCAGATGTCACATTTGCATATGTAAATCCATCCCACTCATGCAAAGCTATTTACCATGACTAGCTGCAGACTTGCAGCACACTTGCTAAGACTGTCAAAAACAACCTCTGTTGACAGTGTTGGAGCAGGAGTGAATGGTTACAATGAAAACAGAGCCTAAAGAAATCCAAGGACTATAGACTATAATGATAAAATACACCACTTGAGGCAAAAAAGAAAAAAAAATCTATATGTAGCTTTGGGGCATTGATCCCATGAGTTAGGTGATGTTTATATGGACAAGTATACCAGTGTCATGGTTGGACGCTGGCACAATGCCAGCGCCCCCATGAAAATGCACCTTTTCTAAATAAATGCTGTGAGATGTTATCAGGAACAGAGCAGAGCAGGCCCAAGCTTAATAACAAAGGAAAAAAAAAACTTTATTAACCTACTACTAATACAGAAAACACATAAACTAAATCCAGGATGAAGACCTTTTAAACCACCCCTCCTCCTCCCAATTCCAAAAACACACAGCCATGAAACATCACCCGGGATTCTTGATCAAATCACCACCCTTCAGGTAATCTATACTCAAACTATCAAGGGAGAGAGAAGTCTCTCTTGCACCACAGACCCCCCAGGAAACACAGCTGCCCCCCTGTGTTTCCCTGTCACACATGGCAACCGTCCGGAGAAAATCTGCCAGTGTGACACTCTCCATTCCATGTCACAGTGCTCTCACCACCGTGCATGGACAGACTGCTCATAGGGCTCCTTTAAGGATGCTTTGCCACGGACCCAAAAATACAACAGTTCAGTTTCTCATCCTGGGACTACAGTCCCCCCCATTTTCCCCTGGGGCTGAGGGGTCCAAAAACAGGACTCATCTTCTTCCCGAAGACCGAGGGTATCACCATTCCCTCTTCAGCTTTCTTCGTTTCTCGCCATTCTTGTGCTGTTCGAAGCTGAAACAGGTCTCCCTGGGTCACCACTGCATCCCCCTAAAATGCAGTCTCTGTTGCAGGAGATTTTGGTTCAGTCTATGGCTAACAAGAAAAGTCCAGCCAAAAGCTACTTCATCATCTCCTCCCACTTAAATATTTCTTCTTCTAACATCTCAAGTCCCGGACTATCTCTCTTCCACTACAAATCAAGGAGGAGTAATACTTTTAAAAAACCCTCATTTCCTGGAAAGGGTTAAACGTTCAGACTCCTTGGACGGCTGATATCTTGGTCCGGTGTTCCGCCGCCTCCCACGCTGGGCATTCCCCCCCCCCTTCTCCTTCTCCTCTGCTGGCAAATTTCCAGGTGCCGCCAAGCTCTCTGTCTCTTTCCCTCTTTGGGGGGGGGGCGGAACAAAGGCATCTCCGCTTCTCTCCACCCTTCCGTCCAGGAGCTGGCTGGGTTCCAGACCCTCAGCCCCTCGGCCTACCCGGACAAGGCCGCGTGGCTTCCCCTCCCCCACCCAGCCCGTAGCTGGGCAGGGGAGCGTCTGCACTCTCTGACGACCGGAACCAAAAGAGACAGTTCTCCTGGGAGTTCTTGCTTTTAACCCCCTGTGTTCTCAGAGGCGTGTCCATACTTTCAGTGGTCACTCCAGGTGCCAATATCCAAACCTGACCACTGATTGGTCTGACCCAACTTCCTGCAAAAAATTCACTTCCATGTCAAACCATGACACTCAGATAACACAAAATAGGGAAGGTGGTATGTTGGTTTGATTCTATTAGCTGGATTTAGCTGTCAGCCTTCTGGAGCTGCTACATCACTTTCTTCTGACTACTACTTTGAGTCATCACCCTGGGTAATCAGAAGTGTCTTTGTGATGTTGATATTAATATGAACTTTGCACCACTGCCCTATATCTCTGATTTTTCACAGTATTATGGAAGGAAGATGCGATTCAGTCATTTTGCCTGCTGGCCTCATTGCTTGGTCTCTCTACCCAAGCAGTGAAGTTGCGTAAGTACTGATTGATCTCTTCCTGCAACTTTTTTCTTTAAAAAAAAAAATGCCTTCCTTTTGTTGCCTGTCCAATCCTTTTCCAGCCTCTCCTATGAGAAGTGTGGCAGGCAATCACAGCAATCTGTATTTTGACTGTTTACAATTAGATGGAGAAACTAAGGTTTCACAGCCAAATAATTAAATACAATGCTAATGAATTCTGTTAGTCATATTACACTGAATCATATTAAAGTGCTTAACCATGTGCTTGAAGGAAAGAAACATTTAAAGTGAGTACTGCAAATATTCTGAATACTAATTAATTTGTTCAGAAATCCTACTTCAGTGTTAGTTCGATGATATTAAGAAGCAATGCTAATGTTAAATCCTATCCTATTTGTCAATCAAGAGGAAGTTTCCAAAATGGGAGCTCTGAAGAGCTTGTATCCATAAGTTTCTGCTGAACTTAGGCTATAATGGTGGTGAACCCATGTAAATCTGTGGGTGTCCAAGCAAGTTAGTGTTCTGTTCATCTATTCAAATATCCAGAGGAATCTAAACCTCACCTTTCACTGCCAGTATTATACAGGTTTCTGCAGCTGCCCTCTCTTTGACATGGGAAGGCTCTTGTAATTGAGGAAGCCCTGTCTTTAATTGCAGCATCTGTGTAGAACAACAAACCAGATATTTTGAGGCTCTGTAGATAATGTTTAAGAAATAAGAAAATTCATGTGCAAAGCTTTAGGTGCTTTTAACGTGGCATTTCCTTGTGGTTTTCATTTTCTAATTAAAAAAAAAAAAAAAAAAAGGTATTTCTGTCAGAGTTGTACAGCTGAATTGACTAGAGAATCATATCTTCCTAGAGAGTGTAATTTCCTTTCAATGGGAAACTAAAACCTTTATCTCCTCCTATCTCTCCACACCAGTGGTGCAATAAGAGTGGATACAATAACATACATTTTGGTTAAGTAACAGGTTCTTGGTTATACTTTTTTTATTCAGTGTCTCTTTTCATCAGTCATTATGGAAACAGTAGAAGGATCTTATATACAGCAGTTTTGATCTGTAAAATGGTGCATATGGCAAATGCGTAAGAACAGAGGCCTACAGACAGAACATAGGAGATATTAAATTCTGTATTGGAACACATGAATCAAGATGTTCCATGTAAGAAATAAATTTTATACTGGCTTAAAGGAGATAAAATTTAAATGGATCCTGAAACAAAGGTTTTTACTTACTACTGTCATACTATTATACCTGATCTTTTTAAAATGTCAGTAATGATATTTTCTTATTATAAAATGCTTTACTGACAAAAAAAACCTTTGGATCCTTGGCTCTTATACCTTTGGGTAACTTTTTACACATAGAGGTTTCCAAGATAAATTAAAAAAAAAAAAAGTACAAAAATGGCTGAAATAATCTATTTTATTTATCCAACAGAAAGGAGACTCTTAAAGAGCCACAGCTGTACTCTGTTGTGTTTATCCAAAGTTTGTCCAAAATACTTGTGTTTATATTTTTTCATTTTGTAACAAAATAATTAGACAGTTAACAGCTCTTTTTCAAGAATCTGAGACAGATGAAAGTATAAAGTTTATCACAAGTACTCCAACCTATGAAAAAGGAAATGTCTAAGGGAAAGGCAGAAGTGCATCTGTCTATTCAGACTTTGTATTTACAAAGTCTTTTCAACTTCACCAAACCATTCTTTAGTATTCACTAAAGTACTGCAGCTTTGTAACAGGGATTTGCTTTCAAACTTAGCAACTGGTTTTTTTTAATTTGATAGTATTTTTGAAAAAGTATATTAGCCCTTCTTGAAAATTAAGATTTATTAGTCATGAAATTTGCTCTGATAGCTGATCAGGTGTCAGAGGAGAGTTTTTAGGGTAAGGTGAATATAGCTGTGAAATAGAAATCCAGTATTTTGTAATATGTAAGTGTTATTCAAGAAGAATAGTCTTTCACAACAGCTAATGTCTATGTGAATATATAGCTTTTATAGTTCACGTATTTTACATTTAGTTGGATTTAAGATAGTGGGAAGACCAGACATTTTTCAGCAAATTATGACTTTTTAGGTATTTGGAGTTTTTTCAACATAATATAGTACCATATGTTTTCTTACAACTGTATTTTAAACTTATCTGATATTAACACAGAGAAAAGACAAAAATATTTGCTTTTTTTTTTTTTTTTTTTAAGTGCTGGCTGTACCAGCACCTATAAATGGATAAATTGCTTTACTGTCTTAAAGAAATGAAAAAAAAATCCACAATAGAAAGAATATCTGTGAATTTTTTTGGCTAATAAGCCTTCTGTAGAACTTGCTTTACAAAAATACAAATGATAGTGTTATGGCTTGACGCTGGCGCAATGCCAGTGTCCCCATGAAAATACACCTTCCCCAGATGAGTGCTATGAGATGTGATCAGGAACAAAACTTCTTCTTCCTGAAGACGAGGGCACCACCACACCCTCCTCATCACTGCAGCAGGTCACTCTCCTGGCTCCAACCATTGCATCCCCCTAAAAATGCAGTCTCTGTTGCAGGAGAAATTGGTTGAGTCTATGGCTATACAAGAAAAGTCCAGCCAAGGCCACTCCATCATCTCCTCCCACCTAGGATTCTTTCCCCATCTTCTTCTGACATCTCAGTCCCAGGCTGTCTCTCTTTCAGATCAAGGAGGATTAATGTTTCACAAAGCTTTCATTGTCCAAGAAGGGGTTAAAAGTCTCGGACTCCCAGGACAGCTGAAATCTCAGCCCAGAACTCCACTCCCACGGCTGGGCACCTTCTCCCCGCTTCTCTTTCTCCTCTGCCGGCATACTGCCGGAACAGTCTCTGTCTCTTTCACTCTCTCTCTCTCTGGGGGGGGAACAAAAACATCTCAGTTTCTCTCCACCCTTCTGTCCACAGGGGCCACCCCAGTTCCAGTCTCTTCACACCCTGGGCCTACCTCTCCCAGGCCACATGGCTTCCCCTCCTCCACCCAGCCTGTGCCTGGGCAGGGGAGAATCTTCATCCTTCTGCTGACCGGAACCAAAGCGATAGTTCCCCTGGGAGTTCTCTGCTTTTAACGCCCTGTGTTCTCAGAAGCGTGTCCATGCCTTCAGTGGTCACTCCAAATGCCAATATTCAAGCCTGACCTCTCAATGGTTTGACCCCAACTTCCTGAGAAAATTCACTTCCCTGTCAAACCATGACAGATAGTTTGAAGAATTCATTATTAATATATTATTAAAGTCAATGAAATCACTGATACTGATGAAGCTTGCATGAAACAGAGAGTCTTTGTGGGCTAGTAGCCAGACAAAGTTACGCGACTGTGCTTCATATAAGCTTTTTGGCTTTTTGCTGAATCAGCATGGGACTATCAGAGACATTTTAGTGATAGAAGGGAAGGGCTGAAGAATAATTACATCTCTTTTTTGCTTAGGATAAATCTTCTGAGCTGAAATAGAGGTCCTCCTCCTGCCTTCCTCTTCCTCCTTTGTGTGTGGATGCTATTAAAGATATGTTTGGACCATGTAAAACTGTGGTCCACCTGTTCCAAATCTGTGGTGTAGCTGAAAAAAATAAGTGTTTGCCATTCTGAGTCAAATGTAGGATTATTTTATTTCAGTGATTTATACCAAGATGCATACTCAGGAATTCCAAATTATAAAGATAACAGAAAAATTTTAATCCATTAGATGACAGCTTAGAATAGTTTATACCCAGAAGTGTGACTTTAATAACAAAGTTAAAAGTTCTGATTAGCACTAGCCACCTTATCTCTTGATAGTCTTTCTACTCATGTGAATTTGTAATCTCTCGCTGAATCATGTGTGTATTTCATTTATTACATTTTGCCTTGCACAGAGATTCCTCATCAACACCTCAGCTACCCAATAAACTGTCCCCTTAAGAGAGTGTGTTCTTGGCCTGTCTGGAAGTATTTTAATTTGACCCCTTATGTATATGAAAGTTTTTGTTTCCAGAAAAGATGTAAACCAAAAAATTGCTTGAAAAAGTGACAACATATTTCAAATATTTATGGTCAAAAAATTATGTTTGTTGCAGCATATCTCCCATTTTGCAAAACTAGTCATAATGTTGTCTCAAGTCAAGGTAAGAAGATAGGAAATTAAAACTTGAATGGTTATTTTTCTTCAAGAATTCTATCATGTTTTATTATATTATATATATTAATACAGATTTGGCAATAGGGAAATTGTAAATAACTTAATATATAGTACTTCATATTAAGCATTGGGGATGAAAAATTATTTCTATTCACTGTGGGAATTTGAAATATAATTTACATCTCAGTTTTTGTGAAATAGCTTCTGATTTAAAAGAATTTAATTTTCAAAAATGTGCATTTATAAATGACATTTGGTTTTGTTCAAAATTTATGTTCATGGTTTTTGAAAATTAGTCATTATTGTCTTGAATTTATTAGAATTGATAGATAATTGTGTTTTTTACGCTCTGTCATGGTAATTCCAGACTAAATTTTTAAATTCTCTAGATTTCTAAATAGTCACCATTGATGAAATGTAGTATTTCAAGAGTTCCAGAATGAAAAATTTCCTAGTACAAATAAGTTCTTAAACTGTGATGATTATAGTTTATACAGTCAAGACTGTAGTAAAACTGTGAAGAAATTGTTTAAAATTATCGATACCAGTATTTGTATTTGGCAGCATTAATGCTTAATCTTTTTTAAAAATTCAAATTAGATTTTTTTTTTAATATTCTCCTACCCAGCTGGATATTTGGGCTTACCATATATATAATGCTTCTGATTTTGTACAGTGATCATATGAAGTTACTAACAAGAAAATATCCCTGAAAATATCTCCAAAGATGGATAAAGACTTGGAAATTTATTTTTTAAAATATTCATCATACGATTTGAAAATGTGATTGATTTGGTGTACCAGCACATTGTGATAATTCTTATTTTGCAACAACTAGAAAGCTACTCTTTCTTTATTCTTACGTTACAGTAAGGGGTGCTTAGTGGTGAATAATAAATGCTTGTTTTGCTTTCTTAATTTTTGTTCTAAGTTCTGGGTTTTCTTATTTTTAGCACTATCTTTAAAATAAGAAAGACACATTTTACTGTATTATAAACATAATGCATATATATGAAATTTGTCTTGCATGACATTTTTCCATCAACCAGCTGAAATTATGAATTCATTTATGTTTTCTAAAGACTGTCTTAAGGCATAGGGAAAAGCATTTGAACCACATTTACACGGAGATTTTTCCAGCTGTCATTTTGATATAATTTATAAATTATTAATTTATTTTCTTTTATGGTTTGACTGAAATTTGAAACTTTCATTTTAAATTTCTTCTGGTATTCCTTAAAACATAAGGGGCTTAATCCACAGGAAGGAACATCTAATGAAATGGTCTATAAACATGTCTTCAGACTGTCATGATGTACACTGTATCTACTTTTCCTCAGCAATCACAGTACTGTGAAAGGAATGGAGTTTTGTCCCAGTAAATTCCAAGAAGCCTAAGTGTACCCCTATACAGGTCTAGATGGGTACTGAGGTCCTTCCTTACACTTATACGGATGAAGTTCTTTAATTAGATAATCTCCTCTCATTTCACTGAGAGGTGTTCAAAGAATACTCCTTCTCATCTTAATTCTTAAATTCTAGCTTCAAGCTTCCACTGCGTCAGGGAATTTGAGTTACAAAATAAAAGATTCCTGTCAGCAGAGCTCTTCTCTATGCCCTATTGCTAGTGGGTCAGGGAGTCTTCTGAGAGGATTGAGGGAGAAAAAGTGCATTTACAAAAGAGTTTTTGTACAGGTCTCCTGTGCACCAGGTATTCAGATCATTATGAAACAGATAACTCCTGATGCAGGGCAGAGATACAGTTTGTGGGGAAGAATTGTCCCCAGTGCAGAGATGTAGGTAAGTAGTTATGGGATGGAAAATCTACAAGATCCTTCATATATCAGGTTTCTTTTTCTAGATGAGGCTTATGAACACTGCTCAACATTTCTGCCTCTTTCTGCCTGAGAGTGGATGTCTGGGTATGTGATCCCTGGAATAACTTTTAACTCCATTTAATTTCTACTTGTATGCCATTGCTTTAGCACCCATTCAGTTTCACCCATACAGCAATTTTCATGTTGCAGTACAGTGTTAAACTCTAAACAGTAGCTAGTAGCTTGTTTACATCTTTGCATAGTTTCACTGTCCTCTTAGACCCCAGAGTTGTGGTCCTGTGCAAGTGAGTTTGATGATCACTGAAGTTCTGCCCATGCTAGAAAAGTCTCTCAAAGCTGAGAACCTTAAATAGATGCTCACTATGTGGCAAGTATTTTTTTAGTAGTAGTGGTTAAGAAATTTCTTAATTGCTAAGAAATCTCAAAGGTGAAAGGTATTTTCTGACTTTCCTGAAAAGAATTTTAGAAGTACAACTTTACAATTTCTCAATAATTCAAACATGAAGGTAGCAATGGCAATTTTTTTTTTTAATTTCAGAAAAAAACACCACTGTATATAGTTGAGGAAGGCTGTCAATTCCTGCCAGTAAGTGTCAAGAATAGTTTCTGCAGTGCCCTACAGTTACTCATAACTTAAAGCAGGTTAGGTGTTCTTACAGCACTGGTTACACTAAAGACAATGCTTCACTTGGAATTTTGTTTGTCCAAAACACACATATAACAATTACAGCAACCCTTTCAGGCATATTTGACCTTTTTTTCTGCTTTCTTTTTCTCCACAAAGTTTGTCGCATGCCAGCTACTTGCCCACATTTATTCCAAGCTGCTCTGCGTACCAATACAACAGCTTCCTATAGATAGGTTTTGCTTTTTCCCGTGTACCTGAGTGTGTTCATAGGGTAAGTCAGTTGCTGATATGATGGACCTCATAGCTCCATGACAGCACAAAACCTTCTCTTTTTTGTTAAAAAATAAAACCCTGCAAGCTCATAAAATGTAATTGTTCTTCAGAAACCTTTAAATTCCTGAGAATCATTTGGGCAGCAGTGTCCTATCCCTTTCACCCATACTCCCTTTTAGTTTTTTGATTGTCAGGCAGTCCTGACAATTTTTGTCCAGCTCTACAGAAAGCTCTTGGGTGTAAATTATATAGTCATAAGGTAGGGCTGTGAACTCTTACTGTTAAAATTATTGAAGAATGCAGGATGAGCTTGTTTCAAGATTGATAGATTTTTATTCAGTCTCAAAGGCTTGTTATCTTTGAAGTTACTGTCAATAGCAAAGACAACAGTAGCACCATTTAAATTAAGAGGTAACCTTGATTTATGCTTTATGTTCTTTTTTAAAATGGTGGCTGAAAAATTCAAAGGGAAGGTACTACATGATGATTTTGCATGAAATTCAACAGAAAATGCAAGGATTCAGTTAACATATCCAACAAAGCCTGCACAACAATGATGGTTTCCATTAAAAGACTACTTTTCAATGCTGGTTGTTTTGTTATTCTTACTCCTCTAGAGCTTCAGAAAAATGTGTGAAAATGCAATCAATACAGCAAAAAATATTATTGCAATATTAACTCTGATATTCACAAGGTCTCACAGAAATATCTCTTGAGTTTTGTGTATTGATTTAGTCTTCCATTGGAGGAGACTGTTCTGTTAGCAAAGGTGTTTTGCTGTACAAAACAAAGGGATTAAGGAACATTCTTTAATCAACTGAAGTGCACAAAAGAAGTCACAATATCAATAAGGAGAGTGTTGCCTAAACTACACTTATGACTTGTTTTCTGACATCCAGTAGGAAAAGTACCTTAGATCTGTGCTGCTGTTATGACGGTATTGAGTGGATTATGCTTTTTTGTAAAGTAAGCAAGTTTTTAATTCACTGCATATGCCATTTAAGGATACATTTCCTACAAGCAATAAAGTGCTTAAAATGTCAGAAATTGGTAGAATCTGCTTAGGTTCAGCAACATTTTTAGGCAAATACATAAATGAAATCAGTTATATGGATATAAAACAAGCAAATTACTTTTTTTTTCCCCTAGACTATTCAAATCAGGCAGCAAGAAGGGAGTAGCACAAATCATTCATGTGCAATTTCTATTTGCCTGCATTGCTACCTGGTAGTAGCAATTCCTTTTGACTTAAGGAGCTTTCAAAGATTATATGCTTAAAGAGACTCTCTGTGAAACTTAGAGAATGCTCAGTGAAAAAATGTCTTATAAGCATTATAAGGCACCTTATATCTCTTCAAAATGGTGTGTAGAGTTGCCAGAAAACATGACAGCACCTTGTACTCCAAAATAAAATGGGTCTGGACATGCAGCCAAATTCCTTTGCAAGCACATTATCTCTAATGTGTATAAAGCTTGACTTTTCATGAATTGTTTACAAAGATTAACTGAGTAACTGAACACATAAGCTTGAAGGTACTTGTATGATTGCTATTAATAGTTATATGATGCTGTTTTGTTGGCATTACATGCACATATGTGCTCTTTATATTTGCTACCTAAGGGGCCAGACTCTGACACCTTTTGCAAGTTGAAAGACGAGCACTATTTGCAGTGTGAGGTGCTAATTGCTTATTTTGTTAACTTTGCTGGAAATATGAGTGACAGAATCTGAAAGAATGTTCTGATTCAGGAAAAAAATTTGCATATATTTCATTTCAAGCATGTGTTGAATCCTATTTGCTTTAATTAGAATATCTATACACTAAAAATAAAGCATATGTATAAGTTGCTGGTTGAATTGAGTTCCGCATAATTGTTTCTCCATCTATTTTGCAAGTCACATCAATTCTTATTGTTCAGTTTTTTGATACTCCATAATTGAAAAACTTACATTGGTTGGAATACAATGTAACACATTTAAACATATTTTGTTTATAAAGCTACTGCATATTGTGACTGAACTAGTAAAATTAAATTATACTTATCCCAAATCTACTGGAGGAATCTCTAGGTGATGCAATATCTGCATTCTAAAAAAATTGCTTATTTTTATTTTATTTATTTTTGCATGACATTTTATTCAAAATAGTTTGTTCAATATTGTGTGCATGCATGTGCCTTATTTTTTTTTCTCTGCTTCTTATAAGCTGCTCTGCCTACAACAGACCATTAAGTGAGAGCAGTGGTATGATACTGTCTGCATTTTCCATGCACTTCCAGGCAAAGGCTTTTTTATTTTGTATGTTACTGTTTGTGCTGTGAGATAGCACAACAGGGCCCTTTGTTGGGTTCTCAGCTGAGCTGTTCGTACATACTGTCTTGACAAAGTACTGCTTCTTCTTTTGCTGTTCCTCCACTAAGTATTCTGCCCCAAAATTGAGAGAAATATGGCTGTTATTCAGCCCTAAAAGATTCTTAAATCAAAATGAAGCTGTCAAAGATACAGAACACAGTTTTCAAGATGATTGAGGCATAATTTTATTTTATGGAAAGTATTACCTCAGTGGAAAGTTTAACCTCCCAGGGAGTTCCTGAGGAAATTTCACATCTTTTCAGTCCTCACTGAAAGAAAAGGGACCAAATGTGCCCTTGGATTCCACACTGCAACAGCCTGTTGTTAAACCATCCGCCACCATCCAATTAGGACTTTCTCAAACTGTCTGTGTTTTCTGTGTCACAAAGCAGTGTGGAATTTGTGTACCATTGGTCATTCGTGCTATGTAAATCTCTGCTTCAGCCCATTCTGCTGCAGCATGAGAAATCTTTTTCTGTCTTCAAGTGTTCCCATGTGCTTTATGTGCTTTATTTTAGCAGCTTACTGTGAATACATCTGATACCAAATCAATACCAAAAAAAAAGAAGGAAAAAAAAAAAAAAGATGAAATGAGAAAATTAACAGTTGCAGCAAATTCTTCTACTTCCACTCATTTAAGGGTACATCATAATTTTCTTTTACATTTATTGCTAATCTACACTGGACACATATCTTTCATTACACAATCACATAACTATGTGTCTGGGAACAGGCCTTATTTTTTAAAATAGTTTTATATAACTACAATATTCTGGTTACACTGAGGCAGAAACTTGTTAAAACAGTGTATCAAATGGCTGTCTGATCCGTTTCCTCAAACTCCTCCTTATGATGAGTGTTGCTGCTTCAAGAGTTAAACAGAATGTCCCAAAGCTAGGCACAAGGAGTTTGAATGGAGTTTATGGAAAAGTTAGGACAGCACAATGATACATTTGGAATCATGCAGATGTAATGCATGTGATACGCAGACATCTAAGAGCTGACCATGTGAATTTCTTTAAATACACTTATCTGGATAGCCTATCTAAATCACTAAACTGAACGCTTTCTGGGTGTTTGGGTAAATTATTTTCAAAAAAAAGGCAGAACATTCTGTACTTGATATAGAAGAAGGGCATTTGAGGTAATTGTTTTTAAAAACTAAAGATAAAAGAAGTTTCTTAATAAACTGAAAATACATTTAACTTTATATTCAATAACATGTGTTTTTCTAGTACATTCCCCTTTTAGATTGACCTTTTCCCTTCTGTTGATTTCTTGCTGCCAGGCGTA
Organism: Vidua macroura; assembly: GCF_024509145.1. Lineage (NCBI taxonomy): Eukaryota > Metazoa > Chordata > Aves > Passeriformes > Viduidae > Vidua > Vidua macroura. The sequence continues at coordinate 61,487,043 of NC_071611.1, forward strand.
TACATTTTAGCAACGTATTTCCATTCGTTGACTATCAAGCAGTAAATAAGTACAAAAGAGTTAATATATTTGTAGACTAATTAAGCTTTCCCTAGCTCTGCACACTTTGATGACAATTTTTCTTAAAATAAATGTGCTTGCCTATCCTTGGCATTTGGAAATGAAACACACTGTCATAAAAATCAGGATAAAAATCTTTTGCAGCTGAAGGTGTGATAACTATGTGCATCCTAGGTGGCAGAAAATATAAGAGTAGATATTTTTCACAGTGAGACAATTTGCAACAGGTGACCATACTCATTCATCAAAAGTTTACTGTAAGTATTAACTAGTGGAACACAAGGACCTGTGGAGCAGACAAAGATTAATTATACCTGTGCTTACACAGTAATGTTTGTGTTCCAAACAAATTATATTTGCTTCAGTTTAAATGATGCATAAGTCTGATAAGTGCAGATGAACGTGTGTTCAGGATGAGTGAACACACTTGTTTGAATGTCATATTTATCCCTGTATTTTGTCAGAAAATTAACTTCTTTGGAGTTTGTGCTTGAGCTGAGCATATGGTTGTTGATCTCTGGAGATGACAGCCTATCTGAGCAATAGCTCCTTATGGCTTGAGCTCTCCTCCGCTGGCAGATGCTTTGGGCTTTTCTACAATTAAGTGGAGATCATCACTGTTTTCTTTGAGCACTGCTGTGCCTTGTACTCTGAAGTGTTTTGTTAATCACTGTCTGCCTTCAACAGAAGCTGCCAAAGCTCTCATTAAGTTTGAATTTTGAGATGTCATGCTCGAATGATGGAATTTCATCCCTGTTCTGGATGAATGGAATTGGCTATGGAAAGATGCCAAGGAAAAATCATGACACTGAAGTATATCTGCTTTGAGTTTTACTGCTGAAACAAAAGAGAGAGAGAAGGGGGAAAAGAAAACTTTCTTGCTGTTTGTCTCAGATCCAGAGCAAAGAGTGGCTTGTGTGATTTCCTGGAAGATAATAATCATAGGGTCTTCACCTTATCATCTGTAGGGCTTATGTTGCTACTTTTCATGAACAATCTGTCACTGTCTTGTTCTCAACTGTGAATCTTAAACCACATTCTCAAAAATCTTTTGATGAATGCCAGTTTGTCACTGGAAGATATTGTTTAAAATGCTCAGTGACAATATATTTTTTTAAAAAATAAAAAATCATCACTTAGTTTGAGGCAGGAGCTCCAGTGATGGGATTATGATGAACTACAGGAGTACAAACTAATGTAACATTTGCACTTCAAGAAAAATTTCTTGCACATGTTCAAGCAAAATCAAAATGCATCTGTTGGCTGCATCAGGAAGCTAAGTGTGTGAATTATGGTATGAAAAGATATTATCCATTCCTCTTGGTGGATTCAAATGTTTCAGCTGTAGTAACAAAAATGAGCTTGGAAGAAAAAGCTCAAGAAGAAAAGAATTAGCTGCACTACCTAATAATTTCTGTCACATTCTGTATAGCAACTCATGAAGGCAAAATGCATAGACTTCACATACAGAGCAGCTCTCTGCTATTGAACTAATGGTTTTTGTCCTAATGACAATAACATTTATAAGTGTGTTGTTCAACCTGTGGGTATAATGCCATTTGCATGTTCTTGATTAGTTCCACTTTGGCCTTCTGTGAAATTTTGAATGTATGAATACCTCCCAGCTGAGGATATTCCTATGGTACAAAGGAATGATCTTGTAGAGAAAGACATAGGCAACATCTTACCACTTAAACTTGACATTTTTTGTTGAATATGCTCAAACCCCACACATATATAAGATATATGATTTTTAATTTGTAATATTTTATCTGGAGAAATACCTTTGTGTTATTTCTTTATGTCCTTTTCTTGGAGACCTCCTAATCTAGCAAATGTATCTGCTGCCTAACAAATATAATCACAGAATGATTAGAGCTGGCAGAGCCCTGAAAACTCTTGATAGTAACTCTCTTGTTCAAAATAGGGTCACCTACAACAGGTTGCTGAGGACTGAGTCCAGTTATGTTTTGCTTAGATCATGGAGACTACAAAACCTCTCTGGGCAGCTTGGCTTAATGTTGAATTACCTTTAGAATAGAAAAATATTACCCTATTTTCAAATGGAATTTCCTGTCTTTCAGTTTGTGCCCATTAACCGTTGTCCTGTCAGTGGGAATTGCTGGCTTTGTTGTTTTCATCTGTATTTCATCTAATCCAGGTATTTGTGAATAGTGATGAGATCTCCCTGCACCCTCTCTTGTCTGTCTCTAAACAGTTCCAGCTTTCACAGTCTCTCCTTGTATGAAAGATATTCTGGTGCCTTAGTTATTGAGTCCCTTTTCTGGATTTACTCCAATATGTCCATTTCTATCCATTACCGGAAAGCCAACACCTGGACAAAAGCCAAAAAAGTCAAAAGCCAAAAGTGCCCTATTTGTGTTTCACCACTGCTGACCAGAGAAAAATATTCAACTCCTTCAACCTATTGTTGACTCTTTGCTCAACATGGCACAGGAACACTGTTGGCGTTTGCTCTGAGGGCTCATTGCCATTCATGGTAATTTTGAGTTTATCAGGTTAGTCAAGCACGATTTCTTCTTTATAAATCTTTGCCAACCACTCCTAATTAGCTTCACATCCTTAGTATGTTTTGAAATTACTCTACATGAGGGTATTGTGCCTCACCTTCCAAGGAGTGAAGATGAGACTGATAAAACTTTAACTCCTTTAGTTTTTCTTTTGCCTTATTTGAAGGGTTGACTTTTACTTCCTTTCTTAAGGAGGAAATCTTTCACAATTACATTGACCCTTCAGAGACATTTTGGCATGGCCTGACAATGACTTCATCTGGCTTCCTCTGTGCTAGTGGTGGCAAAGGATGAAAATAAAAGCTTTCTGAAATATGTAAGTAAAGAGAAAATTTTAAAAATATGTAAGACTTCACGTGACTGCAAAATATAATTTGACTTGCAAAATATAATGAAGAAGCTGGATGTGAGTGTATTTCTCTTGGGGAAAGTAGGCTTTCTAAAATGGCAAAATTTTTAATGAAGACTTCCTTTCATTGAATAAATGAAATTGAAATTTTGACCCTGTCTCAGTTTAGAGACAATTTAAGATGGAAAATGCTCTGGAATGAGTATTCCTCAAAAAAGGATTCAAACAATCCCTGTCAATAAGAGATTAAAACTAGTGGATGAAACGGAGAAAAAACTCCAACCATTTAATGACAAACAGAGTGTCCACATGTCACAGGAAAAAAAACACAAATAAATGCTAAATTGAATTGCCTGACCTTACACTCCCACACACACATATATCCACACCAGAACAAAAAAATAAAACAAAGCAAAACAAAACAAAACAAAAAAACACCCAAACAACAAACAAAACCAAAACAAAACACACACACACAAAAAAAAAAAGCCAAAAGGAAAAAAGGCCACCAACATGGTGAGGAGGAAAAAATAAAATGGTGCCAGCTCCTGTCTCAGGGAAGGAAGAAAAACAAAGGGCTCATGCAGCAGCTCGGGCAAAACGGATGTGAACCAGGCAAACTTCTGGCATGGGTCCCCTCTTCACATCAGATGAAGCTGGTGGATTTGGTGTCCTTTCTCTTATTTGTTTGGCTTTTCAAAGTCCTGGGGCTGGGACAGAGCAGTCCCACAGTGTCCTGCCAGTCCCTGGATAATTCATGTGCTTTGTCTGACTTCAGACAAAACCAAACCAAGCAGTTCACAAAAAGGCCACTGAAGGATTGCTGCCACAGTCTCCAGGGCCAGGGAAAGGGGAAAATTAAACTTCTTGCCTAACAAACACCAAGGTAGCAAAGAAAAAAAAAAAAAAAAAAAAAAAAAAAAAAAAAAAAAAGTCCACTCAGCACCATAGATGACTGGGGAGTGAGGCTTTGAAAAACCTTGTACAGGAACCCCAAGGCTCCCCACTACCCCAGACGCACTTTACAGCTACAGTAACCATTTCTGAAAAAGATAGCTTTGTTGAGATGAAATCAGTTGTAATGCATTGGGGTATGTAAAGGTTGTCTTTGGTGTTCTACTCAATTTTGTGGGTATGAAGAAAACAGATTTGCACAAGCAAAAGCTGTTCTCTTTAAATGGTCCTATCTAATTGTGTAAGCTTATTAATGAATCCTTGTAACTTCAATAATATCTTGGATAATAAGTTTACAATTATTCTTTGTAGGGTTTCTTTGTATGTTTTTTTTTTTGTTCATTTTAATAAAGTATATTCAGTTTATTTCTTAATATTTGGCAGATATGGACTTTGAGATTCTTAGCCTTTTTTTATGGAAATATAAGAGGTACCTGATACTCAAGTCAACACTGTCATCTTTAAATGTGGAGAGGTTAGCTTTTTACTTATTGTTTCTTGTTTGTGCTCCAGAAAGTCTTGGAAGAAAATATTTAAGATTGAAGCTTTTCTTCCTGAAGAATACTGAGGCTTCTGCCTCACAAAAATTATAAGCTAATTACATCTAAAAATACCTCTAGGATATATTTTATATAAATAGTTTGTGCCTGATTTTTTTCTTCATATGAATAATGGTTGAATGAGATGACTTTTGGGTTTTTTATGCTCCTATTTCTTTAAATTTGAGCTTTTTTTCTCTCCTGAGACTTGATGGCTTGCTTACTTACCTTTATATTACTGTGTTTGTATAAATAATTTCTACATCAATTCTGTAAGTATACTGTGAGAAGTCTTCAGCTGAACAGTGTTTATGACCCATATGTTATGCTAGTGGAAAAGGAAAGTTTACCACATTTGGTCTTAGGTTAAAACTAGTATGGTTTATGTATATTTTCAAAAATTGAATAATCTTGACTCTTATAATAACAGTATAAAATTTGATGCAATCTTATTGCTAAGACAATATTTTCATTAATGTCCTAGGTTGACTGTATGGTGCTTTTATCCCCAGTCGTCTCTTCTGTTTATTCTGAATAATAAGTTTTACACCTTTAAGACTTGTTTTAGGAGAAAAAGGAGGGAGAAGAGTTTGTTTTCAGAAACTGCACTCACTCCTCTACATTCCTTCTCCTAGACTGTATTATTTGCAAACAGACAGACAGCGAGACAGAGCTCTCCTTTACTTTTTAGTTAGTTTTAGCTAGCTGAGGCAAGGAAGTTCCCTAGACTGTAGCTTTTCCTTTTCTTTAGACCTGCTCAAACCTGCTCTAGACTGAACACCAAAAGAACACCAGCAACTCACACCTGTAGCCCAGCAGGCAAGGCCTCGGCCGCAGCATTTCCAGCGCCAGAGGGACTGATAAGAGACTGTGAGCTGAGCTACAGCCCTGGGGGGTGAATTTTTCTGAGTTTGTCCCTCTTTTAGAGCAGCAAAAAGTTTCATTGTTTAATATTGTTTAAGCTTTCTTGTTTAATAAACAGTTTTCTCCACTTTTCTCCAAAGAAGTATTTTTGCCTGAACCAGTTAGGGGGGAGGGGCCAATTGAATCTGCCTTCTCGAAGAACCCCTTTAGAGATTCTCTCCCAAATTTACCCTGAACCAAAACAAATACATTTATTGGTGTCCAAAGTGGGGTTCGAAAAAGTGGAAAAAAAACCTTTATTGAATGCATTTTTGTTGTGTTTGCTCTGTAGTGGGTTACAGCAGTCAGTAGCCATGTTGCTTGAATTTGTAATGTCTCTTGGGGTGGAGACCTTCATTTGTGTTATCTAGCCGAGTCTTGTGCACCCTCGTGCTTCCCCCGTGTCATTCCCCTCTAGTCTCTAGGGTTCTTTGAGGTTTTAGTAGTTTTCTGGTTACGAAGATTATTGTCCCTTACACGTAGTTTTTACAGTAGAGAAGCACGGATTAAAATAGCTATTGTGCTAGCCTTGGTGATAGTGGTTTATAGGGCATTTATAAAAATACTAGTCTGTGGCGTCGCGCGCTTTCTCCCAGGTCTGAAGCAGCTCCGGCGCCCTTTGGCACCACCTCCCCCCAGACGCCCAGGTCCGCCACTTCTCTCCTGCGGGCTGCTGCTGCAGGCACGCCGGTTGGGGTCTGCCGGGTTCTGTCACCCACGCGAGGGTCCGAGGCAAAGAGGGAAGGAATGTCCAGATCACCCACGAGGAAGGCAGGAAGGCTTTATTGTCACGGAGAGCTGCAGTGGGGGGTAGCGACCTGTGCTTCCCACTCCACGTGGGGGAAATGGCGCTGGGACCCGGGAGGGAGTGGGATGATATAGGGGATGTGATAGGGAGGGCAGATGCCGCCCCCCCCGCCCCCCCCAATCGGTGCAGGTGCTGCGGTGATGACATAAGACAGGGACCAACCCGGACACCGCAGGGGCAGACACCGAGCCTCGAGCTGAGTGGGATTGTGGGGATGGGGTGGCGGACACGGGATTCCTGGGGCTGGATGGGGGAATGGTCACAGGAGTGGCAGAGGGGATAGCCCAATGGCAGGAAGCATGGGGCTAGACACTGCGGGGCGGGGAGGGGAATGACATGGGGGAAGCACGAGGATGCACAAGACTCGGCTAGCTAACACAAATAAGAACCCCTAAAACCCAGTCCCAGGATGCAACACTAGTTTGTTCAAGATATGTACGGTTTATAGTATTTTTCCCCAAACCAGTTAGAAAAAAGAAACCAATTAAATCTACCTTCTAAAAAACCCCTTTAAAAATTCTGTCCCAAATTTACCTTAAACCAAAACACATACAATTATGTAAGACCAGAATTAGAAATTTAGGACTATGATATTTTTTTTTTTTTCTGTTTTTGAGACCCAGTATCATGTTAGATACAGGGCTGGATCTTAGCTCAGCTGTATTAGAAAACAAAGGAATAAATCTCTTCAAGAAAGGGTGCTGTTAGGCATAGTGATAGGATAAAACTATTGTGATGGCAACAACAGAAGTTTTACATATTACAAGAAACTTGAGAGAGCTATGGCTGAATTGGAGCTACTACAAGGAATATGACTTAATGAGAGATTGGAGCAATAGGAATGAAGTTGTTTAGTTAATTGATGTTATTAAAGCCATATATGTAAAAAAAAAAACAAAAAAACCAACCTGAATGAAGCCACTGAACTTGCCAGTTTACAAAATTCCCTAAATATCAAAAGCAAGATGAATCTTGTTGAGTTGAATGAAAATCTATTTATTGACATCTGTAATGGTTGTTTTTCCCATGCAAAATAAAACAAATCCTCAAAAGATCTAGGTAGCTGCAACTTTCATGAGGACTAAGCTTTGTTTCTGTTTTCTCTGTTAAAAATCATAGACACCTAGGATGGTTTGGGTCAGAGGAGACCTTAGAGATTATCTAGTTTCAACCCTCCTGCCATGGGCAAGGAACACTTCCAGGGATGGGGAATCTACAGCTTCACTGGGCTACCTGTGCCAGTGCCTAACAACCCTCACTGTAGCAGCGTGTAGCTACAGTGACGATCCTGATCGAGGGAGGCCACTACCAGCAGCAGGGAAAACAGACTAGACAAGTCTCTGTTGTTTAGCAGGAGAGTCCATTTTATTCCCCCTCTACACCCCGTGCCGGGGGAGCAGGGGGGCAGAGGCCCGGGAGCCTGAGAAAAGCTCAGAGAGCCCAGAGCCAAGAGCATACCCAGGGCTGAGGGGTTTTATCAGGTGTCCCATGGAAGGAGTCTTAAGATCAGATTACAGCCTCCTCAGAACGGGAAGGCTCCACAATTCCTCCGTTTATAAATTGGTTAAAATAAGGGGATTCTCAGGAATATGACTTAATGATTTACAAAACTAAAATGAACATTATTAAGCTGAATTAACAGTAATAGAAAAGCATTTGAGACTTAATTACAGAGAATAAAGTAACAGAAATGATGATACTGAATTAAATAAATATATTTTTGCTTAGTGGGTTAATAGTTCATTCTCCTTTGGCTTTTGATCTTCTCACCAGAACGGGTGCTGTTCTTGGTCACCTCTTTCACACAGGACACAGTCCTTAGTGTTTGATCTCGGCTTTGGTACTGGTGTGGTAGGTGTCTCTCCGTTGGATTCTGATGATGACTGTGAAGCAAGGAAGGGTGAAAGCAGCCATGGGACAGCTTGCAGCACATGGCAGGGCTCTGCCCTTTCCGAGGCTGCCCCGCACCGCCACTCCGCCTTTGCCTCACGTCTCCTGCAAGCACAGCGGGGCCCGGCCCTCTCAAGGCTCACCAGCCCTGCCTGGCCTCACACGGCCCCGCGGGCCGGGGGCGGAGCCGGCTGCAGCTGCACGGCAGGAAGGGGGAAGGTAGGTGAGGGGGAAGGGCAGGCACAGGACCAGAAAAGAAGGACTCAGCGGGAAGGATGGGATCTCAAAACTGTGTGGCCACGCCATTTTGAGAAGGAGCGCCTGGGACATCATGGCCAGTACATTGTCTGGCAGGGAACGGGGGATATGGAAAAAGATGGGGGGGGGGGAATAGGACACAGGGCAGTGACAGGACGGTAGAACTCCTGCGACAGATCTGGACAGTTTCCGACCTTGTCCTCCTTCAGGGAACGGGGGGAAGGGTTGGCACAGGGGCAGACAGTGACAGAGAAGATGGTAGCAACTCAGAGCCATTTTGGCATTTTCACTGTTTGCCATGATTGAAGGAACAAAGGGTAAGGAAAGGTACAGGCAACTTCACAGAAACTGAAAAACATGGGGTTCACAAGAGAGAGGACCACAGATCTAGGGCATAGACACACTGCACGCAATCATCCATAACCATCCATAAGTACTCTCCAGGGCTTTACCATCCATAAGCTGCAGTAGATGTGTCGGGAAAGTTGACAAGAGTCTGTCTAATGGACCTTTTGCAGGCAGAGTAGCTGCTTGTAGCTCTTAAAAACTCCCTCCCACAAGAAAACTGTTCATAAGCATCTCACTGAGTGATGGTAGATGTTAGTCCATCACTCTGTCTCAGTAAGCTGGTGTCTTTACTGGGAATTCCCCTCCCCGTAAGCTTTTTACCTCCATGTGTTATGAACAGTTTCCAGGTGTTCCCCAGAGACGCGGGCAGGGCTTTCCTAGTTCCCATGGCAACACTAAAAGAAAACTACTAACTCTAGCTAAGTACCGATATTGAAATGCTAATTAGCTAATTGTTCTGTTTGTTTTCTCTAAACTATCTGGCCTCCCACCCCTCCACGCTGCCATTCTGGGACTAACATGCAAATAAAAACCCCTTAGGATCATGGGAGTATTTTTAGGAGATAAAAATGAATATAAATCAAAAACTGAACACAATAGAGGAGTCTAGATAAATGCCCTAGCTGAGGAAGAGGGAAACACATCCCCTGACTGGCTTTTAACCATCGCCATCACCTAAGAAAGAACAGACTATATTAGGCTCTGAGAAGCAGGGAGATAGAGACAGAGAGCCCTGGTGCTGCCACCACGGAAGGAGCGGGGACAGCTGTTGTTCTGGACTTCAGCAACAGACTCTGCACACCACGCCTCCTCATCCTCGGGCCACCGGTGTGCCACAGGGAAAGGAGGAAGGACAGCTGCTGCTCAGGACTCCAGTGACCGACTCTGCACGCCGCCTTCCTTCCGGCTGCCTGAGAAAGCTACAACCACGGGGGCGAGCTCTGCGTCGAGCCCCCTGCCCAGCTGATCTTTTTAATAAAGAGCTGAACATTAATAAAGGCATTAGCCCTGTTCATTTCACATGGAAGATGGGGGTCCTGCAGGGTGTATCAATCTGCGTGTGACTCACAGGGTTGCTGGTTGAGGTCCTCACTGATTACCTGCATTCTCCACCATTTGTAGCAGTGTGTAGCTACAGTGATGATTGTGATCCAGGGGAGGCCACAATGGTGACAGGGAAAATAGACAAGTCTCTGTTGTTTAGCCCAGAGAGCCCAGAGACAAGAGCAGAGAGCTGACCCAGGGCTGTGGGGTTTTATCAGGTGTCCTATGGGAGGAGTCTTAAGATCAGATTACGGCCTCCTCAGAATGAGAAGGCTCCACACCTCACAGTGAAGAATTTCTTCTTAATGTCTGACCTAAACCTGTTCTCTGTTAATTTGAAGCAATCATCCCTCGTCCTATCACTCAATGTCTTTCTCAAGATTACCTCTCCAGGTTTCTTGTAGTCCCTTTAGGTACTGGAATATTCTCTAAGGTTTCCCTGGGCCCTTCTCCAAATTGAACATCCTAGACTCCCTAAGTCTGTCTCCATATCAGAGGTTATCCTTCATGGCCCTCTTCTGGATTCAGTCCAGAAGCTAAATGCAAAATTTAGTATGGATGCAAAAATACAGACACCAGTATGTATAGTTCCCTCTTATAGATGAAAGGTCTGTAATGGCACACACAGACAGAAATTATATCATGCATCACTTTGAAGTGTTCTGAATTTTCATTTGGTTGGCATCTCCTCCATATGAAATCAAGAACCTGGTAAATGCATAAAGTAGTACAACAGCTCTCTGAGTATCAGCTCTTCACCCTTGACAGAGTTTTCACCTACGTAAGAGAATAGTTCTGATACCATGTAGAAGTGAAGTTGCTTGATTTTCTCACTCTTAGATGAGGACTTATATATGATGCAAGCATAGTTGCAAGTACTGCCCAATTAACATGCCATGGGAACCACAGAGTCCGTTTTCATGCAGGGTCATCCTAGAGCACATGGCACAGGAGTATACCTAGAGAGTTCTTGAATATTTACAGCAAGGGTCATCTGCACAGGAAAATTCTTCCTCATATTCAGATTGATCTTCCAGAGTATTGGTTTATGTCCCAAAAGTAATTTTGGAAAATAATATTTTGAAATACATTGTTAGAAATCTTTAGAAATTCTATTTAAAAAAAAAGGGGTAACGTTTTAGAAAAGTGTAGGATAAAGACAAAACTGTGTTGATTTCAGAAGCTGTCTTCTTCAGAACAAGAATAAGTTTTTAAGAATATGGAGCATATTAGCACTGCAGTGCACTAGAACTTTATCTGACCATCAGCCTAAGAAAGAATGTAAAAGAAATAGTTGTGGAAGGGTAAAAAAAATTTGCATACAGGCAGTTGTCTTGGTGTAATTCCATCCTGAAGGTACCCCACAGAAACTTGTTGGTGTGACCATTTGCATCACCTAGTTTCTCTGCATAACCTTGTCTCTCTTTCCCAAGGCAGTGTAATTTGAAATATGGAAATATTTGTTTCCCAGGGAGTTCTCTTTGTAAAAGCCATTCCTCAAGCTGCACATGGTCCAGGAAAGCTTTCAAACTTGCCATTGAAGTGCTGTGTGACTGACTGTCTTTATGCAGTGGGTAGAAAGTGTTTCAAAAGAGCATCACATTAGGAAATGCATATTTTCTCAATTCAAAAGGAATTCCAGTGTTGATCATAAACTAAGATTTCTTAGGCAATATTCGATAATTCAGAAGTTTGACTGATAATAAGAAATGGTATCAGTTACAAATGTTTACAATGTCCTTTAGAATATAAAATCTTGCATTTTCTGGTTTATTTTTATGTTTCTCAGAAAGGAGCACTTAATATGTTTCCTAAAATATCCTGCCAAAGTGCTTGAGTATGCTCCATGATGAAAATATTGTACAAAAGAAAATATATTCATCTCAGAAGTGAAAATATCAATGAGGAGGCTTTTTTTTCAGACATAAGATACTTTAGACTTAAAGGTCTGGACCATCCTGTAATCGAAGGTTGATTAAAGGTTTTATGAAATGCACTATGCAAAGGAACATGTGAAATGTCCAGCTCATGTAAATAAATTTTGTTTTATTGCATTTAGGGCAGCATCACTAATTTTGCTGGTAGAAGGCTTATACCATTGTCTCATATATTTTGGGTAAACCTCACAATTTCCACTAAATAAAATCTGTGAATCCTCCCATGATGCACAATCCTGCATGTGTATATTCAATATTACTTAAAGAAACTCTGTTCTTAAAACTGCCAGCTTAGCATGGTGGGATGCAAAAGCCAGACTCAGTGTGAATAGTCAAAAATGCATATACATGCAAGGTGACAGGTCTGACACTAGCTTTTGCAATCTGATGCTTGCAGGTGTGTAAAATGGAAACGATTTTCCTCCATTTATTAGCACCATGTGGGAGAAGGAATAAAAATCCCAAGTATAAAATGCTGATCCAAAACAAGAGAAGGGGCTTGCAGCAGCTTTTGCCATGTGGCATATGTGTCTTTGAAGTGTGAGGCAGACATGTCACACACCTTTCTTTGAACTGAGATTTTGCAGAAGGTAGTGGTGACATGGCACAGCTTGGTGGCTTTCCACTGCTGAAGCTGCAGGTATGTGACATGCCTGTTCCTCCACGGATGTGTCACACGGCTCTGCGCATTTCCCACTGCCTTTGTTTTTGGAGCACAGCCTCTAACAACAAACACAATTGATGAGCAGAGACAGCAGAGACATAATATATGTAATATGTGACATTAGGGTGTCCAAATCCATGTTGCAGGCTTTCATATTATGAGAAAGGATGTTTTACCTTGAGCAGAGGAATGCATTTTATTTATTAGTTCCAGGTGTGTTTGTGCCATCTGTCATTATCATACATGTCAAGAGATAAGTCCTGTGCAAAATACAGTTCCTACTTGAAGCAAGGAACACAACTTCAGGTAATAAAATAACCAGGAAGCTTATTTTTGTAAGTTGTGTGAATCAAACATTTTCCAGCTGAATACATCCATATACAGAAATCAATATATTCACTATTATTTATTAAAGCTCTATTGCATGTGTTTGCTAGCTCTTCTCACAGATTTTCATTAGTTGCATATATTTAATTGGAGAATAAAATAAATTACAAAGTTGCTTAGCCCTCAGCAAAAGGAGAAGAATCCTTTGGCTTTGAAAGTGGTTAAAGGTTTGTAAGGAGGAAAGTACACTTTAACTAAACAAAAGACTACTAGATTTGTAATTACTTTTGTAGTACTATTTTGAATATGTTTGAAACATTTACCTTAGAGTAATTGCCATTGTTTGATGTAATGTACAGTGATTAATACAGAAATTATCAGCTTAGTAGAATTTATCATTTACAGAGAAACATTGCATTAATAGTGGTTAGAGACAGCTACTTCAATATTTCATATACTAATCTCTGTAAATTTTCTGTTAAAATTTAAACTAAAATAAATAGTTGTGTGTGTGGTTTACTGTAAAATGAAGATACACTTCTTTTTTTTTTATAGGTTCCTAAAGTATATATACAAAAAATCTTATCCTAAATAAACCATTTGTGTTCAAGTAAAAGTATTACTTTCTTTAAATTATTTATCTGAGAAGAATTTTTACCTTCTTTTTTGCTTACTTTGTATTGAAAATCCTAAATACTGTCTTCTAATAATTTATCTGTCACCTTTCCAATTATTTCTGTTTACTTCAACTGAAGTCACAAAGGATATTAATATGCTTTTGAAACTGGTAAAATATGCACATTGATGAAAAGCAGGTATTTTTTTTAAAGCACCTGTAAGTCTTTGAACTCTATTTAGGGAGTTGGGGAGGGTGAAAATAAAAGACACAACTTTCTTTCTTTTCTAGGGGTGGAAAGAGAGCACAGAGCATTGCTGATTGGTTGCATTATGAAGATTATATTTTACTCATTTATATATGGCAGCGCAAAGCAGATCCTGTGGGTCAGTAGTGACCTTCATCTTCTATTGGAAAGAAAATAGCCTTACCTGTCTGAGAACTGAAGCCATGTCTTGTTCTTCCAACCAACAAATCTCCAAACTCAGAAAGTATGAAGAAAATCAAATATAGGCAGTGTGCAGCTGTTGTGCTTTCCCATTTTCTGATCAACACAGCTTGCTGTATATATGGACTGGTTTTAGGGACTATCCTGTCCATTTCCCACATAAGCCTAAGTTTCTTTTTTTGTATTTGTATTGGAGCTGATTGTCTTTTTCTGTATTTGTGTTGGTGCTGATTGTATGGTCAGCTGAACCAGGGATCATGCTTCTTAATATTAATAGTTTTATTTTTATTCACTCATTTCTTGGATTCATCTTCTTCTTCTTCTTGATGGTTCAAGACATGACAGAAGCATGAATAACATGATGCAAAGAAATTTATTAACCAATTTTTTTATAAGTGTACAAACTATGAGTAAGTAAATGAAATTAGCAGCTAACACCTAAAAAGCAAAACCAATGGTGGAATACATTTTTGGTACAGCATTTGATGAGATGTTTTTTCCCAGGTTAAAAATATTTCATTTATTCATTAAATAAATGTTCATTAAAGGCTGTTTAGCACAATGACAATTTTGTCTCTGATATTCTCGATATTGAAACTTCCATTAGAGTTGGCTTAAGGAGATATTATGTGCTTTCCCTTCTTCCTCAGACACCTATTTTTGGTCACTGCATAATGGTCTGGATGGAGCTCTTAAGTGTGATCCATTTTTATGTACTTAAATGTAGAGATTTTTCACACTTCTTTACCAATATATTTCAACTTTTGAGCTAGAAATTCCAGAAGGTAATTTTGTCCCACTCACAACTGAGTTCTGGTCTTCTGTAGTGGGAATTGCTAATATTAGTGTCAGTCCAGACCATTTATGATAGTAATTTCATACAATGTTCTTGCTCAGAGAATTAATTTGAGACTATAAGCTTAGCATACTTGAAAGACTATGAGAGAGTCAATCTTAATTTAAAAAAGTAAAATATAACACTATATTCAGACTCCTGAGTTAAAAAAATAATAAAGAGGGTAAAATGAGGAAAACATTTTTGTACCTACATATATACATGCCCTTTTTTTGCATAATCTTTCCAAATGTTCTGCTGATACATATTATTTTTTATATCATCACACGCAATGGAATATTTATGCAGATTATTACTAAGGAAAAAAAGCATTTTAATATATCAAAAAATTAGGACTAATTTTGAATTTTGGGTGGAACATCTTATTTTAAGCTGTTTTGAACAATTTACAATCAGCTGAAATTTTGAGGACTTTATTTCCTAAATTAAGAGCAATTTCTCTTCTTCTCCCTCCACTCCAGTTCAAGAGCCACATGCTAAGCAGTTGTCTAAATTAATAGACTAAAAATCTTGTTCTTCATATTAAAAAAATGTAACTATTGCAGCATCCATTTGATGTGATTGCTCAGTAAGAAACAAAACAAAACTTGACTCAAATATTTGCTTGTATCCTTGAGAAAGAAATGTTGCCTAGAAATTCAGAAATTTTAAAACTCTACTAGACTCTTTTGTGTCTGAAATCAGACTTCATATACTTGTACTTGCAACAAAAATGCTCTGTAATTTGAGCCAAATTTTTTAACCTAGAATTGAGTTCTTACATGGAGTCACTTTTATCCTCGTGCTTAGCTTATAGTGGAGTAGTGTACAGCACAGGTGTAAAAATCTGTGGTAATCACACAGAAAAATATTTTCTACATAAGCTGTAGAAAGTTTATAAATAATTAATGTCCATTACTTTGCTATGTTGAGTATATACAAAGGATTTTAAATGGATTAGCTAAGGACTCAATGACATTAAAAATCTTTCTTACTAAATGATTCTATATAGTTTATGTTACAATATTGCTGGAAGAATCACTTTCATACGTGCAGCTTCTCAGTGTCAGTGGTGGCTTTGGAAAATACATTAACTGAGTCTTCCTCTGTCTCCATGTAATTAAGTTCATAGTCTGAAAGGGATACTTTTCAAATTCAGGTCCTTGAACCACATTTTCTGTTTATGGATTTGTTCTTGTAAATACATATATTACTTATTTGTACACTCTATAGAAACGAACACAAAGAATAATCCCAGAGATTATTCAGTGGCACATGTGAGAATGAGAGTATTTTCAGTAATACTACTCATGAGGGGCTGTTTCAAGTACAGGTAGTAAAGTCAGGAATTATTCTTGTGATACTATATGGGCATTTTGCCATGCATGTGAGTTATCTGCTACATTAAGTGATTAAAGATTGAATGGCCATTTACTGAACTAAAGTAGAACATTATGTATAATTTCAAATAGCTCCTTCTTAGCTAGGTCAGGTAAGTACTTGTGATGTCTATGTATTCATTGGATGCAAGTTCCCACAGACCTTTACCTCCCCTCTCTCCTCTGCCTCCACTTCTCCTTCCCTCCCTACCACCTCCCACCCCAGGCTTTCATCCAGAGCAGCATTTAATTCTACTTTTTACTTATAGTTATCTTATTTGGTTGGTTGGTTAATTTGTTTTTTTTAAGAAGCATGCTTATTGCAGTGGATCTTGAGCAGGCTTTTGAAGCTGAGTGTTTGAGCAAGGTCTTTCTTGTACAAAGATGCTTTTCTAGTTCATCACCCTTAGGGCCATTATCTGGTGATATTTAAGCATATTGCTGCTATTTATGTTGGATTAAACACTAAAATCAGGGTGCAAATCCTTAATCCTAGTAAATATGAAATTTTTTAAATGTCTTCTGAGTTTTTAGAATTTATATTATTATACATGCATTACTCTACATAATCCTAATTTCCTAGAACAGGTGTTATTCTGCATGTTGGACAATTGCTTAGGTTTGAACACATACCAAAATGAATGACAATTTTAGGGTAATCTTCACTCAAATAATGTATAATAGTATAAAAAATATAGCTGAAAAGAATTCTAATATAGTAAGTCTACATGTGTGATCCATACTACATGTAAAAGTTAAGTTATACTGGAAGTGAAATCATTCAGGATTTAAATTTCTACTTGAACTTCCAATATTGTTTCAAATGTTTTCCCCTCATGTAAAAGATTTCTATTAATAATTTGTTATGTTTGATTTATAATTTTCCCGATATGTGCAGGCTCCACACTTTTATAATCTCTATCTTCAATAGTATGTGTATGGCTCCCATTACACATATCAGCACAGGAATTTTTAAATGGGATTTTTCAATTTATATAGATTTATTTTTTGGGGACATTACACATGTATACATGCCTAGTGTATCATCAAGCAGCTAAATTCTGCAATAGAAGTCCATGCACATATTAGTAGTCCAATAGCAGGAAGATTTGAAGCAGAGGAGTGTTAGCTCAGCATAATGAATATCTGCCAGCCATTTTATTATAATGACTAGCTTCAGTTCTTATTGTAAGTCAAACTTTATGCTGTGCTGTACTTTCTTGTTTGGCACAGTCAAATGATGTAATGTATCCCTAGAAGTCTAGCTGGATCAAAGATATATACAACAGGATGGGTTTTTTCCGCCAGTAGTATTGTTGCATATTTTGCTAAAATTACAGTGCAAGCGATAACAAATACATGATCACTTATAATTTAAAATGCACTCTTCCTGCTATGCAGTAAAGACATTACAAGAACAGACAGCTTTGCTTGCCACAAAAGGAATGTTTAGATATTAAGTAGACTACAAAGTATTCAAAAATACCTTCATAATTGTAATATTGACCTATGCTCATTGACAGAAAGAATCAATTAAAAAGAAAGTGCTTTTCTTTCTGTATATTAATGAAACAAAATGTGCTTCCTCTTTTTTTTTCTTTTTCTTTTCCTCCTGAAAGGTAAGGTAAATCAAAAACAGTAGTTGAAATGCAGTTCATGTAAATGCAGCTTAAGAACTCACCAGTCTTGCCTATTCCAGGCATTGTGTAAGGCATGGGAATCTTGCTTATGCTTACTCCTGATGTAAAATCCACAGAAGTGTGAAAGGACAATGGAATTGTATGGTATGTGTATTAACTTTGATGATAAATGCCTTATTCCCTTTTCAGAGGATTATTAAAAGAGTTCTCTGGAGGAATAAATTTGTGGAAGTCACACATTTAATAGCTCAGGTACAAAGAGTCAGATTGTGCCAGTTGGCAAAAGTTAGCAGGAAGCTGTCACAATAAATGGCAGCAGCTGCTCATAGTTCTAAAGAGTATGTCCCAGTCAGAACTGAAAACTGATGGCATCTACATTAATACTACCTTAATGGTCCATCTGCTGCTCCATAGGGTCCCTAGCTGCTGTATGGAGTCATAGGCATTTGACAAGCAGTCTCTGTGTGCCAGACACACATTGTGCCAAATGTTTTAGACTGCTTCATATCGTTCTGATCTGTCAAACTTTCCTATCATTTATCAGGCAAGGAGTTCGGAGGGATTTTTTTTTTTTAATTTTTAAAAAAATTATTATTAGTAATTTTTTTATTGTTCCTACACTTCACTGTCTTTTAGTATTTGGGGCAGTCAGGAATTTGGGAAGGAAGTTACTAGTGTTTACTTTTTCTAGGAGGACAACCTCAGCTGCTTAATAATCTGTATACTATGTTAATAAAGCAGTGTGATAAACCCTGTAGAGAAATCACTAGCTGTTTGCCATGTCATTTAAATCTTTTATTGTAGCAGGTAGAAAATTAAATACAAATAACCGTAAAAGAACAAACAGTGTTTTGACAGGCTCACTAACACTCATTTGCTAAAGAGCAGTTCATTTCTAAATACACAGTTGCATAAATATTTTAAAAAGAGCATTCATACATATATCCATATGTGCTTAGAAATTATAGCAGTAATGGTAGCAAAAGCTTTATTTAACTGATTATGAAGTTATTCCATAAACATGTAAAAGATATGACTTACATATTAAGTTATAAGAGAATGCAACCTCTTCCATCTCTGGAATGTTTAAGTCATGGTTTTTCTTAGCATCCTTTGCCCATAATATAGGTATGATTTTAATTTATAGATGATGCATATTATAACATTTAAGGTATCAATAGAGTTAAAATTGTTTGTAAAAACTCTTCAACAGTATTTTCTACACAAGAAAAAAAGCACAGCTGTGCAATTTCTATTACATTAAAATATCCACAGCCTTTGGTCATTCTATATCTTGCAAAACAAAAAGCAAGTATCACTCTTTATTCTTTGACAGTACCTTGTTCCTGGAAGGCAGCTTATTTCTAGTAAAATTGGAAACGTTTCCAATTTGTTTTTTGTGGTTGTATAGCTCCAATGGAAATGCACTGTTTATTTAAATTTGCTATTTGTGTGAATATGTTGAAGTTAGCACAGAAAATAATTCAGAGTATCAGCAATGATCAAGGGTATAAATGCTTAAAGAGAGAGATCAAGATGTCAGCAAAAATGTCACCGCTACTTTTCGCAGTACATGTTTTGATTTTTTTAGCTGTATTCATTCAAATCAGCCAGGTGCTTGAAATTCCATGATACTGCTTTTTTTGATTGTTTCTTTCTGGGATTGACAGAGCCATTTACTATGGAAAATCAATAAAAGACCCTGATTTGGTTTCTGAGAAGAGCCTCTAGGCTTCTCCCCTTTTTACTTTCCTTCTAGCTAGTCATGGGAAAACTGGTCAACCAGAAAAAACACTAAACACTCATTATATTGTACATGCTATCTGAAATATTTTGCATTTTTCTATACTTCAGAATATGATTGCCTAAGGATATTTTCTAAATCAAAAGCTGGCTTGTTCTGCCCTGCCCTGCCTCCATCAATATATTTTCTTCCCGTATCTTCACCTCAATCCATTTCTTCTTTTCATGCCTCAATATCAATCATAGGTTAAGTAGCTTCTTATACAGTGGTTATAAATATGGGTTTAATTGTTGGTAAGACATTATGCAAAGGAAAGTGTGTGCCTTGGCATTCAGAGTTGCACTGTAGGTCCTTAGAAGGTAAAAAGGCACAAATACATAGATGCAGGTACAAAAGCATAAGTTGAAAAGCAAATGAAATAATATCTATAAATAATCCACAGCTTTATTATAATGCATTTATATCTCTAGAAAACTGCCATCAAAGGCATCACTTCTGATTTTCAAAAACGTATAAAGCCGTTTTGGTTCAGTGGCAGGTGATTTAGATATGGGTAATAAATTCATTAGGTAGGATTCATTAGCTGTTTTTAGTTCAACAAAACAAGCACCTCAGGTGGTGAGTAAAATCCCAGTGTATGCCTGAGGGCCTTGGTAGCTCTTTGTCTGGCAACAAACAGTGGCTGGCAAGAATCAGAAAGCCAACAGAACGTCCATTGTATCCCAATCCCAGCACCTTGGACATCAGCCTGGTACCCGTGCTCTCTGGTACCCTGCACGGGATAGCTTGGGCAGAAAGCTGATCCTTAACACTGTGCAAACTGAAGAAAATCAGTGTCATTTTTAACATCAGCATAGTGTGGCTTCAAGAAAGAAGCTCTCTTATGCCCCCATTAAATAAAGCATTAGAAATTTCTGTGGTTTTGGGTACAGCTGGGAATGTAAGTGGCCATTCAATAGGTGGTAGGGGGCCCTCTCTGGAAAACCAGAGTTTGTCTCTGCTCTCTAGGGTGCAGAAATAAAGGTGCTCCCTGCCTAATGATCTCCATTGTCTGATAACTGAGAGTTTGTCTGCTAATAGATCAGAACTTCATAAAATCTGTCTCAATCTCTATTTAATCCTCGACATCTACAAATGTACTTTAAGATGGATCCAGGTGGCTGTATTTACACCTACGCTGTGCAAGGACTTTAAGAACATAGTTGCCTTTGTCAAATATTGCTAAGGCCACAGAAGGTCTTTGCCATGAGATAAACGCAGTGTCAAGGTGACAATATCTTCAGAGTTGGTGTAGGCAAGATCTGGTTAACTTGTCTTGGGTAATGCAGACAAAAATCCCCACTGTGAAAATCTGGGAAGAAGCTCCTACATGTATCTCCAGTCAAAATTCATACAAAATTATGGGACAGGTGGCATCTGTGACCACCAATGACTATTTAACACATTCCTTGAAATATGACTCCATGAATACCTGCAACTTGGACTGTAGGTTGTGCCAGCACAGTGGGAACTTGATGTAAGATAAAGGTGTACTATTATCTGAGACCAAGGGAAAGCTTAACAAAACTTGGGGAGAAGAGTGTACCACTGGTAATGGACAATAATGGACACAGGGATGCAGAATGTATGGGCCATAAGGAAAGCCAACTCAGAAACTGTGCTGAAATCTGTTCTGACAGGGTAAAAGATTATTCTGGTAGGGGGACATTACAACTACTGATCTAAGAAACCCACCAACACATAGACTAAGCATGAGACTAGTTAGCATTAGAAGCAAGAGAATAATTAAACCAGCAGCATAAGAGAAGTCTGTAGGCAATAAACATTAACTCTGTTGTTTGCTAAAATGTATAAATATGAAAAAGTTTTAAATGGCCCTGGGATCCACACCACTAAGAAGACCAGGGTGAAGAAGGACCAAGGGGACACCGCTGGATCCATGGGTGGTGATTGCCCTCTGCTTGATATCTCTCTCTCTCCCCTCCACACACGCAAGCACTTTTTTATTTCTTCCTCTCTCTCTACATAATATTCATTGTTAAATAAAGACTGTTTTATTGACTTATGGCATATGGTCTCATTTGCACCTTAGTTTGGGCAAAGAAATCTCTCACTAATTGGATCATTACACACACATATGTAAGCACCTTTTGGGGATGATATTCCTGATTTCCTGTTGTACCTATCATTTTTGAGAATGATTTTGCGTTCTTTTACAGGTGCTCTGCACAGTTAACATAAGAGGGTCCCCTGTTACCTCTGCCAGCTGTAAACCAGTAAGATGTTTTAGCAACTGCTGCTAAAAAAAACCACCCTGCAGGCCTGGAAAAAATGATTTAGAGGAGATGTATGGTGAAAATTATTCTGAAGAAGATCCAGGAAGGTTAAATAAAGAGTAAAATGAGGAGAGGGATAAAACAAGAAAAGCAAAACTACAAGGTAGAAATGTGGTTACAAAGAGAGAAAATACTGGTGATGTCCAGTAAAAGAGAAATTGAGAGACTGGATTTACTATCCTTTGTCTTTGAGATTTATGTTGAAGCTTTGCATTCTAAGAAGAAATTCCTCCACAGCCCAATGCCAAGAAATCCTTCCTCAAATCTGTCTGGCTGTTTCACCCATTAGTTTTTCAGCATAAATATTTCTGTAAACATCCTCTGAGAGCAAGCTGCAAGGCATATCTATGATACCATCACAGAACAGTAAATTCTGGACTGTGTCTGAAGAGGCCATGAGGTAACAGGGCTCATTCACATGCAGAGTAGCAGAAAGCACAGTAAGTTGTGTGTATTTGCTATGGCAGGTATCATGCCAAACAGCTGTCCCATGTCAGCTAAGCAAACACCTTCAAAGATATCCTGTGTGTTAGAGAATTTAGTGGTCTGCTGCTAGGCTTTGCTGTTAAAAGAATAAATTCTTGCTATTTACATGAGTATTTTATTCCATGACGGAAGAGTTATGTCTTTTAACACGTGTAGTTTTCCACCTAATTTTCTACTGTTGTCTTTTTCCATTGCCTTTTTTTGTTGGCTTTTTTTTTCCCCACGTATTTTTCCAAACTAAATTTAGGCCTTTTGCCTAAATATGCAGCTATCCAAAAAGTTTGCAGACTTGCTTGTAGCACAAATCACAACAGATGGATGTTCTACACTTGACATGAGTGAGTCCATGCACCAAGACAGCTTCTGTTATTAAATAAGAAACAAATTAAATCTTTACACAATCATCTGTTCTTCCTCTACTACTACTACTACTACTATTATTAATTCTATTATTTGTTAGTTCAGCATTTAATGCAATAAGATGAAGAAACTGGAAAGCATTTATCCTTACTTTTCTGGACAAAAGATTAAGTGATGGGATCAGAAATCCTTCATACTGACAGGACAGGTAAAGTTCATCTTTCCCCTAAAACTTTAGGTAGCAGTCAGTGGGTTTTTCCAGTATGATAAGGAATAGAGATGCTATGGGTGGGAATTGCATATTCAACATGCATCAAGAAATTTGCTTCATATTTTCATATTGAAGGGACAAAATATGCATTGTTTCATACAACAAAACTTTCTCAGCATTGTCTTATGTCTCTAATTGTTGCTGAAATAGCTTTCTGCTTCAAAAATAACCCAAAATTCTCACATTCTTATATGTTATGGTGATTTGAAGAATTACATATTTAACCTGTAAGCTTGTTCATAATTGCACTTGTAACCTAAATATCATTTAAGTGCAATGAGTTTAGGGAACTGTGTCCAAGTCAAGGCTTTAAACAGGCTTTGATTAATCAGTATTTAATCCCTATCAACATCAATCTAACAGAGTGTTAGATTCACAGCAGGGTATTCTACTGTTGAACTATGGCATCAGTATTGGCTTTGTATTCCAGAAGAGTTTTGGTATGCTCTTTGAACTAAACACTAAAAAGTTCCCAAAAGAGATGCTAAAAATATAAATTCCAAAAATTGTAACAATCTGTGGCATTCACAACAATCCAATACATCAAATCTGTAGAGGCAGATCAATAAGAGGAAGAACACATATAGTAGGAAAAAAGCTATTAAAAAGCACATGGGAAAAAAAGGTTTTTAATGGTGAAATTTTGACTTAGACTGATATGTCTGTAATTTCCATAATTCTACATGCATAGTGTGTAATCTAATGAGTGAGATGTCTTCATTATATCTGAACTACATCAGCTAATTGTCAAAATGAATTTCAAATTACTACACACTTTTAGTGATGATCACAAAGTAATATCTTTTCCATTTTCTTGTTAGCTGGAGACTGGGAAAAAACCCAAAACAAATAAACAACAAAACACCAGGTTTCAAGGATAAAACAAGCCATTATTGCTACAATAATTTTTATGTGTGTTCTGTCCACTATCCTCAGCCTTCCTTTTCCTGGTTGCTTAACCGATGTTAACTGTATAAGAGCTGACAGCAGAGAAATTTGAGACCTAGCCTGGTTTATCAGCTCAAGCCCTGTGACTTCATTTTCTCTTGCATTTCAAGTAAAAAAATAAGCAGTCATATTATTTTGGGGGTTTCTGTTCATTAATCAGTACTAGAATTAGGGCGTGTCTTTTGCTGATGTATGTATATTCTTCATACCTAAAACAGCATTTCTGTTCACTTGCATATGTCCCTCTGGGGTCATCATAGTTTTTTCTAGACAGAATACAAACTCTGGTGGGGAACTTTTATTTCATGTTTTGGACCTGATATCTAGTGATCATGATTGTTGAAATTATAATTTTAAGCACAGCGTGCAAATGATAAATACATGCATAAGAAGGGAAATTTCTTTGTATCTTTAGCTCTGGTCATGTCCTTCATCAGGGACTGGGTAAATGTGCTTATAAAATGGTTGTTAAGGTCTAGTCTTTGAAGGAGCTTTTTTCATCAAGTTTATTTGAAAGTTTGAATTCTTGCTGTTATAACTTAAAATTGTTCCTAAATGTGCTGCTGTGATGGCTAGGAAATTTGCTTTCCTCCTGAATTTATCTATGATCAGTTAATCTCATTTCTATTATTCCTGTACTCCTGTACAAGATAAATAATTTTTCCTTATGTTTTCTCTCCATCTACTGTTGGCTTCTGATGTATGTACAAACTTTTTCCCACTCCCCTTACTCAAAAATGTTTGTTTTTTTTTTTTTTTAATTAAGCTTAAAACCCACATAACCTCTTTGAAAAGGTTATCTCTTTTTCTGATCATCCTACTAGCTGTTCTCTGCATATGTTCTCTTTGTCTTGAAACAGATGACCAGAGCAATACAAAATAGTCTGGGTGAAAGCCACCAGTATTTTGAGAAGTTATATTAATATTCCCTAGGATCTAAGAGGAATACATTTTCAGATTATATTTGGCTTTTTTTGTGGCTGCTTTAAATTGGTGCCTTAGATACTCTGTGACCAAGTAGTGCAAAAGAACAGAAGGAGATCTGGTTGCTTCCAGCTGATGAGTTGGTATATACTTGGTTTATGCAATTACATAGCCAGCTGCTTGGGATATGTCATTTGCAGGAAAATTTGAGAGGAAGAAAAGTATATGCACAGAAGACTGAAATTTGGGCTCCAGTGCAAAATGTGACTATGGGTCCCTAAAGCATCTGACAGCCATGCCTGTTGCATGACTGTGACATAGAGAGGGAATATCTGTAAAATGTGTAGGTGAATGTATGTCTGGATTTCAAACCCTCAGTGAATTTTAAAGTATTTAAACTTAGATTTGTGCATGTTTCTCCTGCTTTAAAGGAAAAAAAAAAATGTTTGTGAAAGTGAGATTTATCCACAGTCTGAATAGTACAAATGCAAAGTCTGAGAGATGTTTTGGCCTTGTGTACATCACCCCATGATATCTATTTTGATCCACTCTTGTGAAGTTTCTTTATAATGCCTATTGAACGATGCTTAACCTCACAGATGAAATGTAGCCAGCAAGTTGAGAGTACACTTAGTGAAGAAATATCTGTTGTGCAAACCCCTTTCTTGCCCTTTCCAGATGGAGTACTGGTAGACAATGTTAGAAATCATCTTCCAACCAATTTACAGAGGTCAGGGAAAAATTTGGTAGATTAAACTGCTTTAATTTATCAGGATTAGGGCTGTTGAAGGTAAATTAATTTATTCAATTAGATATCAATCTCCTAATTTCCTTTATTATGATTGTGTTATGTTTTGATGCAGAAAGGAAAACAGTCCTTATAGCTAAATCTTAGTAACTTAAATCTTCTGGAAGGTTGACCAGACAGTGGCCAACAGCTATGATGGAAAGATGCCCAAATTGCATGGCCCCATTCACAGCCTGTTTTGGTCCTCTGCATCAACATCATCTGTGGGAGATGTAACTGGCAGGTACCAAAGCAGTTGTGAACAAAATTTAATAGTACAGATGCTCAAGCTGAAACACTCAGCTAGGTATGTCGGCTAGATATGGGAAAGGGAGTGAGAACAGTGACAGGAGAATGTTGGTTCAGACAGGCCAGACTGAAGAAATTAAGAAGTCATTTTTCATTAAACAGCATGGATCTTTAAAAAAAAAAAAAAAAAAAAAAAAAAAAAAAGACTGAATTGACTGGATATAATTTAATTATTTAATTTTTTGGACTTCTACACAGATTTTTCTTGCCTTTTCCAGGCACATTCATGCCAAATGAATGAGTGTAGGAGGAATAGTCTGGACCTTATCTCTCAAAATTATTTAAAATCCTGCTGAACTGGGCACGGCATGTACGTGATGTCAATTTCTTTTTTCTGGGAAGGCAGTACTCAACAGGCTGCTGGAATTATTTGGACACATTGGTTCTCTGACTCTTTCAACCAGCTGGAAACAAACAACAATTTTTTTTTACAAGATAAAATACATTAAAAACCTTTTCTGCCCATCTCTAATTTAATTTTAACTGTCTCACCTTTAAAAGAAAATATGAACATCTCTTTCACACTCTTGAGGAGTGAACCTTCATTCTTCACCCTCAATCCTGCCAGAAAGGGAGAACATGCTGCCAATATCTTCTAGCAACACTTAAGAAAATATGAGAAGAAATTTGCCTTGTTTTTTTGCTTAGAAAAACATAATTTTTCCATGAAACCAGGCTTATTTTAGAATGGACATACTTATAAAGATAATATATGTTTTAATGTTTGCACATATATCTAATGTTGATATTATACCCATAGCCATCTATTCCAGGTCTGTTTTCTTAAACTGTATAATTTCTTCACAAAGAAGGGGTAACTATCAAGACCCAGCATGGAATTTGCTTTTCTCTCCACATATTTAACATGCTATTTTTACTGATATTATGAAGATTACATTAGTTTCCAAACAGTATATATTTTTTAAAGATTACTCATTGCCTACTGGTTAACATTTTCACACTGTATAATATTATAGTCATTTTTCTCTGAAACTGTCAGCATTTTGTCAGCCAAAGTGAGCTTTAATAAAAGTCAGGCTCTGACAATTTTCTGGAATAACCTAGAGCTCAGCTCTATGTGTCTATGTGAACAGGATGTGAAGATTGGATCTCCTGATGAAAATTAGTGTGAGCCACTGCTGCACTTGGCTGACACTGTGCACTGGTGCACGATATCAGGTCTAGGCACTTAGAAGGAAGCTGTCACTCACTTTAGCTAATCCATCAAACTTTGTCACATTCTTGTATGTTTTCACTAAAAGCCCAAACTGGGACGCCAGATGTGGTGAATACACGGACAGTCTATGTTTTTGTATAAAAACATCTGATGTGACAAAAGAGCAATGAAAAGCATGTTTGGCTTAAAGCACATGGTTTTTTTGTCACATGCACACTCTTGAATGTTTTCATTACCTTTATCTCTCTGAGATGCCGTCACTAATTTAATTTGAGCAAACATTCCCCAGCTATTTTACTGCAAATTGTGTCTAGCAAATCAGTTTTGCTAGTCTCTCATAGTAGTTAGATGAGGGAGTAAGTGAACCATTTGTTAAAATAAATCTCTTATTTACATACTTAAATAACAAATTTTTAGATACTAATGATAAATGACAGTAAGATGCTTCTCTGAAGAAAAAGAAAATACTTTGATTTTTTGCGTCCTCTCCTTGTCAGGTCTTTCTTCTATTCCTCTTGTATGTCATGGCTGTTTCCATAGTGCCTTTTGGACTTTTTGCTGAACTTTTACAGATGAAACCCACAAATATGCTGCTGAAGGCTCTAGCTGCAGTCATTTATAATAATGCAAAGCGTGATGAGGCCTGTGCATAAAATGCATGGAATGGTGTCCAGGTGATGACTTTTTCCTTCAGAGGGTATGAGAAAAATCCAATGTGGTTGTACTTCTACTTGAAATGAACATTTGTGTCATCTGTCCACCCACAAGTGTGTTGAGTTTTCAACAGTACTTTGTAGTCATAATGGCTTGAAAATAATGAGTTAATTAACTTCTCAACTGGAAACCTTACTGGGCAATTCTACTTCGTATTTGAAAATGAGATTTCACTACCAGTGACAGATAGACATCGAAGAAAAATTACTACCAGGCAAAGCTATTAGTGGCAAAGATCGCACTCGATTTTTATTGGGATCCCATTTCCCAGATCCTGAAGAATGACTCATACTGTTTGGGGCTGTTCACACCCGTTGGGAGATGGGCAGGTCATGCTTAGTGCTTGGTTGTAACAATTTGCCTCACATGTTTTAAACTAGGATTAAGCATAGGCACAAGGAGCCTTACTGAAAATATAATATTTTTTGAGGAGCTAGTAGAAGTATTCTAGATCTGTTAGTTTTTAAATTGTTCTCTCAAGATTAAAAATCTTTTATGCAAAATCTTCGAGTGTGTTGAGCCTCAAAATATCTGTTTAATAGGACATCAACAGAAGTGGACAGTAAGTGCAGAAATGGCCCAGGGCTTGGGTGAAAAGAATAAGAAGCATCATGGCTTCAAGACCAAAAAAAGGAATAGATTAAAAATCTCTCATCAAGAAAGTGAAAATTCTGCTTCAGTCTGACACACTGATTTTCCAATTTTCTGTAACTGCATTTTATGTTTGCAAATGTTTGCAATATTGTCTCTGTACTCTCTCAATTCAGTTCATTGATGCAGAGTGATGGGCAGTTCCCCAGATTCCTGAGAGCAAGCCTGGCTTTTCTTTGAGTAAGGGAAGGCTGCTGATGAAATATCAATATATTTAAAACATTATAAATAAAAATAGATATCAAAATAGATGCTCTAAGATTACCATGCTTGAGCAGGAAGGTTGGACCAGATGATCCCACTGTGGTCCTTGCCAACTTTACCCATCCTGTCATTCTGTGACTAAGCAAAGTTCCTGACCTTACATCATTCTAGAGAAAGCATGGAAGAATCCTGGCACTGCTGTAATTCACACTGCTGTAACCCCTGAAGTTAGAAGGCAGTAGAACTTAGAATCATGCATAATCCATCTTGCCTAGCATGGAGAAATGTTGATAAAGCAAAGGACAGGATTTCTAAAGGATCCTGGTACATTCCTACTGCTTCTGTCAATGCTGGCAAAAGACAAGTTGATTGGTCTTTTTTCTTCTCACACTTCTCTGAAGATATGATAATTGCCAATGTTTTTCATGGAGCTATGAGGCTGAATTGTTACATTCTAAATTTTACTAATAATAAGATTGTGTGAATAAACAGCCAGACTTCATGATTTCCTCTCTCCCTACCCACCCCAGAGTCATTCTGGTCCATCTTTTCAAATCAATTCCTAAAGAGAAGCATACCATGAAATTTTGTCCATCTACAAGTTGCATGTGTCTGACAGCCTGATCTGAATGCAAAGCTACATGATTATGAGTATAAACAGCAAATACATGCAGTTTTGTAGCTAGTTCTGAAAATCTGACCTGTGAATCAGTAGGTCAATTTGGTACATACATAATAGTTTTATTGTTTATATTTTGGTTCAGTTTTCTTGTCTGTCTTTTTTGGCTTTGGGGTTTCCTTAAATTTATTTTAATTACTGAGGTTTTTATATAAAGAGGATTGTACTAATATTGTCATTCATATGGAATAGAAATTAAGAAATAAGAAGTTCTAATTGATAATTTCATTCAAACCCAAATAAAATAAACATGGGTAATGATGAGTTATAGTCAGAACTCCTGGCAGAAAAACTGACCTAGAATTTTTATGAGAATGGATCTTTTCTTGACAGTTTTCCAGAGCTTCATGTTTTTTTCATACAAGTTGAAAATAATTTGTCTTCCTATTTTATTATTGTTTCTTCTGGTCCTAGCCTTAGCAATAAGGAGAAAAGGTGCATAATAAAATCTACCATGTCTAGGCAACAATTTGAATATTTATTTATTACCAACTTTTGAAAGTGAGACAAGTAATTTTTTTGTTTCATTGCAGTTCATACAGACTCATATATTCATTAAGGCTTGTGAAGTTTTTGTTCATGAGGATTTTTTAAATGTGTGGCTCATCTTGTTTTTTCCACTTGGATTGCAGATATTTTTTAAAAGTAAGTGATATATTTCAAAAAAAGTAGTTATTCATGTCAGATGTATACATATATATTCATAAGGCCTTTGTAAAAATTTTTGACATTTAAGGTCCTCTCCTTGCAAGTAGGTTTTTATGGTATTAAATTCTTGGTCAGCCTGGACCCACTAGGCAGAAGGAGAAACGTTAAGTCTTCACAATGCACCATAGCAATATACTCTGTTGCACCCTTTTTTTGAGGACATCTTGTCCAATGTGGGCTGACAAAGACTGTCCAGACTAAGGGAAGAAAAGAATAAAACCAAATTGATACCTATTCCTTTCCTTGCAATACCCATCTCCTTTTTTTTTCTGTTGCCCTTGATAGGAAATTAGAGTTAGACTTCCAAACAATTACATTCAAAATGGAAATATAGTTTTACAAACTGCTCTTCAAGTGCAGCTAAAAAAATAAAATTTATTCATTCAGTATTACTTTTTTAGATTGTTTGATTGAAAATTATTTTTTCTTATAAGTAACATCATATTTTTCTAAGTCCCATTTTAGGCTTCAAGGTCTACTTGCTGTTTGTTTGGGTTCTTTTAACTGAAAAGTTATATCTGAATGTATGTATAAATTAGGCAGGGTTGATTTTCAACAAATTAAACTTAAATGAATAATTTTAATATCCTCTGTAATAAGACTTAGTATTCCAAAAAGATATATCACCTCTAGAGTGCAGTGCTAAATTGAGATGACCATTTTGGATTTTATCATGTAAACTACTGGATATCTGACTCATGACCGTCTTTTGTAATTTTTTACTGGTGATTTTGAAGTTATATTAAAGTATAGCCATTAAACAGTCTTAAGAATTGACATTGCTTAAAATCCTTAAATATAATATTTGTGTTCCTATGACATTCCTATATGAACATATAACTTCCATGGTTACATGGAAGCAGTGAAAAAACATGAATAATTAAAAAGGTGTGGTCAATATTCAGATTGGCATAGATTGAGTGAACATAGAAAATAAAGGGAAAAAATATTTTCCATAAAAGTAACTCTTCACCAAAGCCAGGACCTTTCTACCTGGCCACTTTATGAATTCAATGTGACTGCAGAAATGGGAAGTTCATACTTTGTAGAGGTCATTTGGAAGTGAGAGGATTGAGTGTTTCTTATCATTCTGTTTGGTTGGAGCTAAACGTTCTTTTTCATAAGCAATGTCTGTCTCTCTTCTGTTGTCCTTTGCAATGACTGCAATCTATTCCTCTATTTCTGTTTTGCTGCTTTAGCTTTAGTTCGTGCACCCATTCACTTCATACCCGTGTGTTATCAGATTTAGCGTTTAATTCATATATTCATTTGACACATACAAACTAACAGGTGTTTCAGGTACTGCAATCTTTATTAGTTAAGATCTGAAAATGTCTAGATACCATTAACGATTATGGCATCTCTTTTTTCCATTAATGCATTTTAAAATGCATTAGAAAAACATTGTACACATTGAGGTAAAATGGATACTGAAACAATGATACAAGATATATAGTAATTTTTGTGGGCTTTATACTATGGAAGTATTTACTAGAATTTTTGAGAATAGGAATGCTGAGAGTATGCAATCAACAGATTTTCAAACATTTTGCTCTCAAAGACAGTTCTTTCTTAACACACTTATTATCCCCTGTTCAAGCTAGGAAAATGTCTTGACCCTTTGTCCTGGTTTAAAAGACAGACGTTAGCCAAGGATGTGGGAAACTTCCTGGAATTGAAAAGATTACCCCCTCCTTCCAAATTATTATAACTTTGAAATTACAGGCCTTTCAGGCAAAGATATGGGAAAAGAAATAGTTCTTTACTAGACTATATATATATGTGTGTGTGTGTGTGTGTGTGTGTGTGTTTGACAGACAAGCAATGGCAACAACAATTATGGAAAAAAAAAAAAAGAAAACCCAGCATCAGTCCTTTCCTACCTGACAGGCACTTTGCCTTTTTGGTGTAGTTACCACCAAAAGAGGCAGGGGATGCTGATGGCTCCTGGTAAGGCCAGGAAGCTGCAGTGAGTCCCCTGAGGCTTCAGGATGTGTTCCAATTAAAGCCCTGAGGAAAACTGGGAGAAAAGAGAGTATACTCGGTTTCCCCGTGCTCTCACACATGTGATACCCTGATGATGGCAGCACTGTCAGGGTTCCAGTCCACCAGCAGTGGGGATGTGCTCTCTCCAGAGCCAGAGAGAGAGAGAGAAGAGGTGTGGGCTCAGTCTTTTCCCTTGGAAACACCCATGCAGATGGCAGGGTTCTCTCCTGATAACTGTGGGTTTTGCAGAGGGAGTCCAGTCCACAGACAGTTCACTGTAAGCAGTGGCCTCACCAACAGGCAGCCAGGGAAAACTTCACAGCAGCACCAAACCCCTAATCAGAAGCCCAGCACCAAAAACCACTACCATGGCCTCTCCAAGCTGGGCACAGAATGAACTACCTCCAGCTAAGAAACTTCCAAAACCATGGCACTTCCCCCCTCATCCCAGAACCATTCCAACAGTATGCCAAGGCATTTTCTTTTAATCCATGTCCATTTGCCATATCCATGATAACAAATGGGAAGAAAATTTCTTGAAGAAACCTAACCCTCAACAACCTTTCTTTCTGTAAGTATATATATACATAAAACACCCCAAAACAAAACATAGCTTAATTTCATTAATGCAAATCAGCTATACATCTAATGTATGAATGAGAGAAGAATTTTAAAGTCAGCCTTAGTCCCATGGGCACATCTTGCAGGCATGCAGAGAAATGGATGATTTCTGTACTCTGTGCAGTGGTACCTAGTTGAACAAACCAGAATGGAAACAGGCAGGTTATTTGGAGATATAAACAAACAAACCCCAACAAAACCCAACACTGTTTTCAGTGTTGGTAGTTTCCCTGCAATCCAAGTCGCATACTACTGAGAAGAAATTATTGAAATTCTGTAATGCATCCATGGAAACTTGGTGAAATTTTTCAGGTGACTTCTTTTTGCACCACAGACAGAGTGTAGAGTAGGTAAGATATTTACTTTGGGATAAAAGTGGCTAACACAGCACATCTACAGCCTAAAGACTTGCCCTGTCACCATGAGAAAGTACACATTTTCCGAATTTTGTGCGCTGTAGTGGTAAGCCAAGTAGATGTTATCCCAGAACAATTTCACTTCAAACGTCAGGCAACCCAGACTGAGTCATGTGAGAAATAGGGTTTAAGTGAGGTATCTTTTTTACTTATTCTTAGAAGTTTCATGAAGAATCTTACAGAATATATAAAATATTTATATATTTATACCTAGGCAGGTTTTTCCTGGAGAACTTTCCCGGAGAAAAAAATATTTTTGAAAAATCAACATCTTTTCTTTTAAAAGTATTTTAAGAAATTTTGAATGGCCATTACAGGAACTTCTCAAATGCTTTGCACTGTCATGGGTGAAAATAAACAAATTTCATTGTTTAGACCAGTGTTTTAATATGATTAGTAGTCCACACTTATTGTTCACAGAAATTGTATTTACTAGCTACACTGAGCACTGCATCTATGTGAGTGTGTGCACACACATGTGCAAGTTTTTCCATTGTAGATAAGTAGTCTTGTGAGAGTGTTAAAACTCTTCCTGCAGTGATTCATGATTGTCCCAAGACAGAGATTTGGGCCAGACTAATATAAGCATGGCTTAAGAAACCTGGTTGTACTAAGACATTGCAAACATACAAACTGATCTTGAAGTGCATAAAAGTTCGTCATGGGATGCAATGAAATTCTCATTTCTAATCACAAGCTTTTGTGGCTTGTTAAGGTATAGTAAGAACACTATGATTCCTGAAGCAGTTATTTTGTTGACTTAGCTTGTTTTATGGTGACATTCATATTAAATTTTTGTCTCAAATGAACCCACAAAATGAGAGGGAAAATCACTTTTCTAAATTTATTCTTTGCTTGTGTTTTACTGATAATTTATTCTATCTCATAGAAATCAATGTATTTTGAAGATAAATTATCTAGAACTGTATGGATTTTGTATGTCTTTCAGGGTGACTCACAAATTTGAATTTAAATTGGATAACCCATAATCATTTAGAAACAAAACATGGTATGGACAGAAGTGTCTGTGAGGCACTCTGACAGCTCAAATCACTATTGCATTTATTGCATTTATTTCCTTCTGTCCCCAGCTTACCTATATATATCTACACAGACATACATCTATAAAATGTAAAACTG
This sequence comes from Vidua macroura, assembly GCF_024509145.1. Classification (NCBI taxonomy): domain Eukaryota; kingdom Metazoa; phylum Chordata; class Aves; order Passeriformes; family Viduidae; genus Vidua; species Vidua macroura. The sequence goes on from NC_071611.1 coordinate 61,521,034, forward strand.
CATATAAATACATATTTTTATGTTGCATCCTGGGTTTGGGTTCAGATTAGGCATTCTGATCTATGTTAGCTAGCCGAGTCCTGTGTACCCCGTGCACCTCCCATGTTTCCCCCTCCCCGCAGTGGTTCGCTCCAGGCTGCCTGCTATTGGAGCTTCCCCCTGTCACTCCTGTAACCACTCCCTGTCCCATCCCAAGAATTTGGTGTCTGTCACCCCGATCCCACGACCCTGTTTGCCCCAGAGCCTGGGGTCTGCTCCCGTCTCGTCCCCGTTGGGCGCCATGGTCCACATCATCGCCACAGTGCCTGTACCCAGGGGGCTCCTGCTCCCCTCGTCCTGCCCCTGATAAAACCCCGCGCCTCCCAGGTCCCGCCGCCATTTCCCCAACGTGGGTGCTGGAAGCGCGGGTCGCGTCTTCTCCGCCATTAAAGCCTTCCCACCTCCCTCGTGGGTGAATTGGACATTCCTTCCCTCTTTGCCTCGTACCCTCACGTGGGTGACAGAACCCAGCAAGCCCCAACCGGTGCGCCGCAGAAGCGGCGCCCGGGAGCAAGCAGTGAACCCGGTCTCTGGAGGGAGGCAGTGCCGCTCCAGGTGCCAGAGCTGCCCGGAGCTGGGTGAAACAACTGAGAGTCCCATTTTTATATACATATATATATATGGAAAAGAAGCATCATTATGAATGACTTCAGCCTCCCAGTTTTTTTCTGGGAACACCATACAGCTGACACAAACAAGCACAGAAGGTTCCTAAAACATCTGGATATTAACTTTGTGGTAAATTCATTAGTGGATTACTAATCTCAGTAATCCAACTAGGAAAGATGTCTTGTTTTTCTGCTTGTTAACTGAGAGAGTCTTGCAGTTAGTGATTTTCAGCCATCGTGTCCACAGCCACCATGAATCAATCAAGTTTAAAATCTGTGTTGACAGTAGGAAAAGTGCCAGTAAAACTTCAGCTCTGGACATGAAGAGAGCAGACTGCTCAGGGAAGTAGTGAGTAAAGTGCCCTGGGAAAATCCTATTGAAGATGCTGGGGTCCATCAGTGCTTAAGTCCACCACTTCTTAAGGGCAATTCCAAAAGGTCAGAAGGCAAGCAGAGAAGGCAGAAGGCCAAGTTGGCTGAACAGGGGTCTTCTGCAGCTCCTAATGCCAAAAAGGATAGTGTGTGCCCAGTAGAATCAAGGTCAGGTGAGAGGATGAATTCAGAGATACTGCTGTCACTGTAGGGAAAAAAATTGTGGGACCAAACTCAGCTGGGAGTTGGCAATTACAATGGGTGACAATAAATGTATTAATTAATTATTAATTAATTATCAATTAATAAATATAGTAACTAACTACTATGGGTGACAATAAATGTATTAATGTATTTTAAAATATATTAATAGCAAAAAATGTGCAGAAATACATCAGCCCATTACAGGATGAGGATGGTCACAGGGACACAGGGACATGGACAAGGCAGAGGCATTTAAGGCTTTCTTTGCCTCTGTCTTCAGCACAGATGCTGGAGCAACAGTGTCCCAGCACTCTGAACTGGAAGGCCATGGCTGTGAGAATGATCAACTCCCAGTTAACCCTGAGCTTGCTTGGATCTGCTGCTTCAGTTGGATCCCTTTAAGTTTATGGACCATGATGGGGTTCAGCTGAGAATACTCAACAAGTTGGTTAAGGTGAAAAGGTTGATAAGGTGCAAAGTAATAAACTTGTACTTCTATGAGGAATGTCAGTTGTACCACAACTTCGCAGAGCTGAAATAACATTATTGGTAAAACCTTTGGTTTTAAAAGCACTGGATATCTTGATAGCTGCCAAGGCCTTCAATTTTTACTACTTTTTCACAGGACTGTAAAAGTTTCATTTATTTGATATTCCGTACTACAACAAAATATGAGGCTCGTTCATGTACTATTCTGTACAAAGTGTGAAATCAATATATGGTCTTAAATATAGGCGAGACATGATGGCAAACTAGGTATTGACATGCTAAAGTCATTTACACCTGACAGAGAAGATAAATTATGACATTATTAATTTTACTGACAGTGGGTATAGGAAGATAACCTGCTATGTAAGCCTACAGACTTGCAGTTATCTGCAAAGTTTTTATTCTTATTTTATTCAGCAAACTATACAATTCTGACAGCTATGAATCACTTTTAATCTGACAGTTTCAAAGATTCATATCAGAAAGTTCAGCTGAAGGAGAATGTCTGTTTGTCTCACCTTAAGATGATTACTGTTGGTCACATTTATGAATTATACTGTTCTTAAAAAAAATAAAGCTAAACTGTTTAACATGGTTATTGTGTAATTTGGAAGGCAGGATGCAGTAGCACATCTAAAATAGATAAATAGGGTTATGCAGTGAAACTTGTTTGCTAATGGATGGCGTGTAGCCATAGCAATAAAAGCAAAGATGGTTTTCATTGTAATACATAAAAACATGGAAAGAAAGGAAAAGTAGAAAAACTGCTGAATTTTCACTATTCTTTTAGATATACATTAGAGATATAAACACTGCAACAGATGACACAGTACCAAAAGATTAGCGTGATTCTCCAGATACAAATTTACTTTTATACTATAAACACTTGTATCATTGGCTTGCATAGACATTAACAAGACCTGTCATAATTCTACGGCACTTTGTCTTATTTTTAAGCATTTGACATACTAAAGCATTTTTAAGGCTTCGTGCATGGAGCATTTTTAACGTAGACTTTATTGGGATTGACTTTATAAGAAGTGATGAAGTTTTAGCTTTTCTTTAGCTGAAGTATCATACTTCTTTGGGGTACCATGATGAAGTTTTGTCTAATGAAGTTCTTTCCACTACAGCCATTTTTTCATGCTTTTAGCCTGTTCTTCAGTTCTCTAGGTTTCAAGGGTATGTTCTTGCTCCCCTGGAAGCTCTGCCAGACACAGAAAAATAGAAAAATTCAGTTTCTTTTATCATTACTTCACCCTAGCATGAATGGGACCCTGGGACCATCCTCATATGTAGGAGGCACCTGTTCTTGAGAAATTTCTCTCCATTATTTATAGAAATCACAAAACTGACTTGGTTTCTTAAAGTTCTGCACTGTAAGGAGGCCAGGAGAAATTTAATTTCAACAAATGTGTGTGATAACTTTTGGTTTGTTAAAAGTTTCAATAATTCTACAGGGCCTTGAAAATGGCACTGTGTATTATTCTTCTTCATTTAGATTGGTACACTGTATAAAATAACAATACACAAAATAGTAAACTAGTATGCTAATTCAATATGGTATTTAAGGAAAAAAATAACTCAATATCTGAATAAAAAATCTTTGCTGCTAGATGTAAAAAGAGCTTTATTGAGTCAACAGTGATTTTCACCATGAACAAGTAGTTCAGCTTTAGTTTGTTCTGCGAATCCTATTCTCTTCATTCAGGAAAAACTTTCCCTTATCTTGGAAAAGAAATTTTGCCTGAATAAAAGTGAAAAGGTCAGAACCTGGAGGTTTCAAAAACCTAAGCAAAGCTTGTGGAATAATTAAAACTAATTATGGCCCTTTATACACATTATAGAAGTAAAAAAAAAAAAAAAAAAAAAAAAAAAAAAAAAAAAAAAAGAATATGCATGCAATAAAAATAGAAAGAGTGGTAAAGAGTCCTTTTTCAAATAAATAGACACATCTGCTTTGTTGTTGCTGTGGTCTTTGCTGTCACTTAGATGCCAATGAAGTCCACTGGCTATGGTTTCTTCCCAGCAGTTCCTTATGAGCTCCTTTTACTCTGAGAATAGCAGTGAAAAACAAAACCTCCTCACTGCTAGTGAGAGTTGTCCACATGCACCTCAGGTATCCAATTTTTACCTGTTTCACATGCTTGGAACCACTTCAAGCGGGATATGAGATTGTGGGCTGCTTTGAGTGTTGAACAGACTATATGATTCATTTTACCATATCAAAGCATTTCTTTTGAGGCTTAAGCAGGAAAAGCAGGCATAAATGTAAGCTTAAATGTGTAAACATTTATCTTGCATGTGGGAACTATATTATTATTTTTCTTCTCTCCAAGCTGTATTGCAGTGACTTACCATTCCTTTATTAGGGCAAATCTATGATTTTCGGCATTGGCTAGGTCCCTCTTCCTGCCAGAAGCTAAAAGCTTCTAAGTCTTTTGTAATATAAGTCAGGATGACATTTGGGTGTCCTTTTCAAAATGTAATGTTTTGATGCTGTCTGGATTACAGGCATCCACCAAAGCCACTTTATCACTCCCCTCAACAACTGGGCAGGGGAGAGAAAATATAATGAAGGATTCATGGTTTGAGATGACAACTGGGAAAAATCACTCAACAAATACCATAATGGGCACAACTGGCTAGAATTAGAGATATTGAATTCATTACTTACAAAATCACAGCAGGATAATGAGAGGCAAAATAAAATCTACAAAACACCTTCCCTCCATCTGTCCCATCTTTTTCCCCAGCAGCACAGGGAGTGGGGGTTATGATCAGTTCATCACACATTGTTTCTCCCACAGTGCCTTCTCCTACTCCACTGTGAAGTCTCTCTCATGGGAAATAGTTCTCCATGATCTTCTATGTGAGCGCATCCCATGGGCAGCAGTCCTCCTCAGACTGCAGCAGGACAGGTCACTTGCCCACAGGGTGCAGTCCTTCTACGTAGTTAAGGACCCACTCTTATGCGCCTTAAACTGGGTCACAGCCTCCTCTAAGGCATCCACCTGCTCCAGGATGGAGCTACTCCATGGGCTGAAGGTGGAACTCTGCATCCCCATGGACCTTCAAGGGCTGAAGGGGCACAGCTGTTTCCCCATGGTCTGCATCACAGGCTGCAGGGGAATCGTAGCTCTGGCACCTGGAGCACTTCTCTCCCTCCCTCTCCATAGACCTTGGTGTCTGCAGACATCTCTCACATATTCTCACTCCACTCTTTTCTGACTTCAATTACTTCTGCGCTAAAAGTTTTTTTTTCCTATTTCTTCTTAAATCTGTTACAACAGAGGTGTTACCATCAATTCCACTTGGCCCAGCCTTGGGTAGCAGCACATCCACCTTTGGAGCCACCACAGATTGAATCTACCATACATGGAAGAAGTGTCTATCAGCTTCTCACAGAAGCCACCCCTGTAGCAACCCGGCTACCAAAGCTTGGCCATGCAAACCCAATACAGAAGAAAACAATAGGAAAAAAAATCCTTAAATTTTTTTCTTTTTAATTTCTCCTCCCATTTATTTCCTCTGTCCTGGTGTTTGATAGCTGCAAACCTAGCTTTTACCACCTGGAAAGTGGGCAGGCAAGCATCTCTTACTGGAACTAATGTTAAACTTATCTCCTCGGATTAATTGGCAAGTAAATGGTATAATTTATACGTTGCCTCCTTAGGAGAGAGTTCCTGTATCAGCAACTTTGCAATATTTTGCTCTGAAATTGAGTTCTGTGTTTAACCCCTTCCTGACAACTTGCATAAATGAAGTCAGTCTTTCTCCAGTTGCATTGAATGCATGACTGCATAGCTGCAGTTTCTTTCAGAAATGTAATTTTTACTTAATATAAACTGACTAAATGTTTAAAAAGGTTCTTTTTTTTTTTTTTTTTTTGGCTAGTAAGATCTCTGGATAAATGCTAGTGTGGCATATGGAAATATTGTTAGGTAATTCTTTAACTTGAGCTCTTTTGTAGATATACAGATATTCAAGAGAATAATATCACAAAATAGAATACATACTGACTTGGGTTTTAGGGCACAACAGGGTTTTGCTGGCTTAGCAATATTTTCAAAACCTTACAGAGTATTTTCCTACTGCTCATCAGAAATAATTACTGTATATTTGTTACTGGAAACTTTTTTTGTGCAAAACACACTCCTACACAATCCTGTTCCCAGGAACTAGTTATGGTCCTCTCTGGAAGGAAGTTTCATCATTTTCAGTTTATAATTTTTAAAATTTCTTCTCCTATGCAATATATCAAATTATCTACTAAAGTAAAGTGATTTATTTGCAAGCAATGTATTTTGTATGTCAGTAAAATCAGTCGCTTCCCTAGCTAACAACTAAATTTTCTTCTTGTATGTGGGGGTGTTTCATCCAAACAGAGTCAGAGAGAAACCTTTGCTTTCACCTTTATATTTCAGTGGGTCATATTTGTAACATTCAACTTATTTGTTATTATATTTAACTGAAAATCTTAGTTTTCTGGTTATGATGTTTTACATGATAAAGAGTCATTTGATACAAAACATATTTATTTTCTGAACTGTTAGATAGATGAAGAACATTTTTAATAAGCTGGTGCCCTCCCGCTGAGTTTCTACCATCAGAACATGTCTATGCTAGGCAAAGTTTCATTTCTATTAAGTTTCAATTAAATGCCTGTAATGTAATTACATAGCACAGGAAGGATCTATTCATGTTGTGAATTTGATTTGTATTAAGATTATAAAAAAACCTATACAATGTCTCCATAACTTTAGATTTCTTTTTCTGTCCTTCTAGCTTCTTATGTGCAACAACAATATCTAGCAAATATCAAATCCTATATTTTTTTTTTCCTGCTTTGAGAAATGCTTGGCCATTGATTTTAAACAGAGTGTTCAATATAAAACATCCCCACTTGAGGAAAAGGCAACAGAAACATGTGTGGAAACAATATGATGGCTATTCTGGAAGTACTGATAATTACACAATTCCCAGAGATTATATAACTTTGTCAGTTTTTTTGTTGCTTGTGCAACTGAAGCTAAACAAGGAAGAACAACAGCCTTTTTACATTTTCTAAAAATACATAATTATTTTTTTGGTTTCATCTCATATTTTTAGCATTTTTCACTGCTAAGAGAAAATGTCTTTCCATCTGCATGACAGAAAAATTTCACTGTTTCATCAATAAATTCACCTTGAATCTATTCACAGAAGCTTTGTCACTTGAGGTATATAAATCTAGTTTAGATGAAGGATTCTAATTAAAATCTTATTCAGTGCATAAAGTAGAGGATTTCTTATGATTATAGTAGTAATGTGTAGTTTGCATCACACTATTCTTCACATACAAACCATCTTTTTGGTGTTGCCTGTATCCATCAATGAATCTGTTCCTTCTGTTCCCAAAAGCAAAAGCTAGTTCTGTTGCAAGTATATGTGACTGATAAATTGAAATTACTGGAAAGCTAAAGTGAAAAACTTGGAAATGGTCCAGAAGCATAAGTTTCAACTTAGTTTTAGACTTGAGTTCCTGTCTCATCATGACTGACCAAAATGTTTTTATTTAAACTGAAAATGAAATGGGTAGAGTGTAGCACCAATAATTTTTTTCTCTGTGTGAAGAAGGTTGGTTTTCCTTTACTGTTCTACCTTGATGTGCAACCTCAGATAGATTGCAAGCAACTTGGACATGAGCTGGCCAAAATGGGAAAAAAAACAACTAATGCTTTTATTTTGCTGTTGATATATAACTTGAGGAAGGAATTAAAAATTTGCAAGGTTGTACGTCTTGATTTACCTGCTTTTGTAGGGAGTTAATTACACCCTGAGTCAGGCCACAGGCCAGGGAGTGATGAGGGCGTGGGACTCACACACCACAGCTCTTGAATTTTTGCATGTAGTGACTTCTAACATAGCCTCAATGCCTAATTCAAAGTCAGGAGAGAATTGTCACTGGAAGAGAGAAAACAGAGGAGAATAGGCTACCTTTCCCTGAAAATACAGTTAATGCAACACTAATGTATATGTATACAAATTGCGTGTATGAGCATATTGTCCTATGCAGATGAATCTAAAACATGTAAATTCTTAGAATGTGTATTTGTGGTAGTTTGTTGTTTTACAGTTTGTTCCTCTGTAGTAGGTTTTAAATATGCCTTGTTATAAGTTTGTAGTGGTTCATTCCATGTACCCCATTTAGCTTCCCTAATGGTTCAGTCCTAAGTTGTTTACCCCAAGATTCTCCCGCTGTACACCTGTCAATCACCTTGTAGCTCTTTGTTCCCATCTGGAATGTTCCCTGTCCTTCATCCCCTCCTCGAAGCAAGATTGGGGTGCAAGGTTTGCTCCTTCCCCCGATGGCTTCTATTGGATAGCCCTTACCCTGCACTCCTCCCCTAATGCCTTCCTATTGGTAAAAGGTTGTGTCCTCCCCTTATTCCTGCTCTCCTTAAAAGCCTCTTTTTGCCCTCAGTTGTTGTCACTTCTCTCTGAATCCTCTGGGGAAATAAAACTTCCTTGGAACTCAGACAGGTGATCCCTCTCTATTCCTTTGCCTCTGTTTCTCATACTGGGTTGCTGCTATGTTCCCCACGCCACAGCCATCTACTGCAGGGAGCTGCAAGTCCCCCGCAAGCACCGCCACCTGGGGGAATTCAGTGAAGATCCAGGGGCAGCCACACTCATAACTGCACAGCGATCTCGGGAACTGGCTGGGGGACATCTTCCCTCTGACTGCAGCGCAGTTACATGTATTCTAGAAAAAGAGTTGAGGTAGTAATAAGATTTTAGATACTGTAGTAGTTGGTTTCTTACAGTTTGATTTGTTGTAATAGTTTCTCTTGAATTGATTTGTTTTAGGTATTTCCATTGTAAGTTTGTAATGATATGTTCCATGTACCCTGTTCTGTTCCCTAAATAGTTTGTCCCTGACTTGTTTACCACATAGTTTCCCCTCCACTTGTCTGCCCATCACTGTGTCAATCTCCTTGTTCCTCCCCTTGTTCCTCTACATGGTTATGTCAATCCCAGTAACACTGCCCCCTACCCATGTCAATCAGAGTTTCTACACCCCTTTCTTTCCACAATATTCCCTGCCAATTGTCCCCTCCTGGGTGGAGGATTGGTTTATGAGGTTTCATCCCTCCCCTGTGTAAACCTCATTGGTTGCTTTAAGTAGTATACTCCTCCTCTCAGATCCCCCATTGGCTGTAAGCTGTATTCTCCCCTTGATCCTCCCCTCCTTAAAAGCAGCTGTCCCCACATTGTAAGTGGATCATTTGTCCCTGGATCCTCTTGGAGAATAAAACCTTTTGGAACCCAAAGAAGTGGCCCCTCTCGATTCCTTTACCTTGAATCCTTGGTGTGGGACCTCTTCTGCCCCTTTGCCTGGAACCCACTGCTGCCACAGGGAGCTAAGTGTCCCTGTGTGCACTGCTACCCAGAAAAAATCTCAGAAGAGATTTGGGGGTGGCCACTCCTGGTGCGATCCTAAAGGGTGTGGGCTAGCCAGAGGAGACCACCCAGAGCAAAAGGACCGCATCAAGATACCATAGTAAACTTGTACGGTATTTGCACCATTTATATAGCATCAAAAATTTTCATTCTAAAGATTGCTGTTAATGAATAAAGCAGCAAAAAAAAAAAAAAACTGCTCATTTTTTTTCTGTTTCTGAAAATGTTGTTTGCTTTAGAGCTTTGAATGACCCAGTTAAATATCTGCTGGAGAGCAAGGAGTCAGGGTTTTTTTGGGGAGTGGTTTTTCTGGTTTTTCTGGGTTTTTTAAATAGAAGTGTTGTGAACCTCTGTTAGACCATCTTTGAAATGCCATTTCCTGGAAAAAGAGGATGTCACAATTTTTTTTTTTATCTTGCTAAAACTCTTTATTTCAACTAAGTTTTCAGAGCTTAATAAGTACTTTAAAATCTTACAGAAACATCCTGTGACACAAGTCTGAGAGACTAGATATTACTTTCCCTGTTTCACAGATGCCTGCCGCAGATGCCTGTCTCAGAAAGAGATTTACAGAGAGCACAACTGGACACAACTGGAAATTGAACCTCTGATTCTTGACTGCACACACACTGAAATACAAGAAATTCCATTTAAACCTAAGAAAATAGTTTTGTACTGTAGAATGTTTAAAAAGTTGAACAGTTTGCTCAGAAAGATTTAGGCATAATTAAGCTCAGAGATGTTAAAAACCGTAAAGACACAGTGCTGGGTAAACTGCTTTAATTCAGCTTTGAGGAAAGTGGTTGCAATGGATGATTTCATGAAGACATTTTCACTACCAACAATTTCAGGATCTTGTAGATTTTTAATCAGTGGGCAAATTTGCCCTACAAAATTTTACAGTAGATAGCTGCAGAGAGTGGAAAAGGCTTTTCCTGATCTAGGTGTGTGTGCTGCTGGCTTAATAAGGTGTATACGTTAAAGGGTTTTAGTGAACAATTTTTCTCGTTCCAAAAGAAATCCTCTAATTTTTTGAGGAGCAACTGAGTCCCCGCTCCTCTTCTATAGTGTTTCTTCATAGGATATTCCATTTCTGAATCAAGTCTAGGTGCACATGTAGGTTGGACAAACTTGCCCTGAAAATGTTGTTTCATCTTCTGGAAATACAAGGAATAGGGCTTTTTTTTTTTTTTTTTTTTTTTTTTTTTTTAAATGCCTAGCACTTTGAGCTTTTTAAAGTATACAAGCCAATTAACTTTTTGTTGTAGGTTGGGTTGATTTAGTCAGGGGTTTTATTAATGTTAACTAGGTTTGTTCCTTGTACTCCCCTATATTTCCCCTCACAGTGGTTTGCTCCAAGTTATTTACCCAGAAAGTTCCTGCCACTCAGATCCACAGCTACCTGTCAATTTTCTCACCTCTCCCTGTTTTCTCCTTGTTTGGTTCTGTCAGTCAGGGGTTGTCATTCCCTGTGGAGTGTCAATCTTGTAACCACCCCCAGCTTCTTCATGAAAGTTCTGTATCAATCACTTCACCTTAGCCCTTCTATTTGTCCCAGAACACTGTACCCACCTCTGTTACGTTACCATTGGTTGTTATAATCCATGTCACTCCTCTATTGTTTGTCCCCATTGGGCGAGCCAGGTTTCCACCCCTGTCCGCCCACCCCCTACTTAATCTGTTGTCGTTCTTTGTTCTCCGGCATTTTGCATTGCATTGCTCTGGGAGCGTTTTGTTCCGACCACTCATGGGGGAATAAAAGTTCTTAGGGCTCACAAACAAAGTGTCCTTCTCTCGTCCCTTCGTCTCCTCTGAGTGTGTGAAGCCGCCAAAGCTGCGTTACCCACGCCGCAGGGCTCAGCATTACCAGGGAGGCAGATGCCAATTCCCTGGAGTGCCCGCACACACGTGGTGGCCACCCAGCCTTACACAGGCAGTGCTAGCCAGCGCTTCTCGACTGCTTGAGGTTGTAGCAGGTAGCCGCCGCAACTTCTGACAGAGAAAAATTACTTCCGTTGACACAGAAATACCACAGAATGCCTACTAGAAAAAGTTGTTTCTGGAGCAGGTTACTTTTACTTAAGGTACTCATTCCTTATTCCATAAGGAATTCCATAATTCCATTCCATCTTGTAGATGCTATGAACTTTTAATCTAAACAGACAATAAAAAAGAGGAAGAGGTAGAAAAAGAAAATACCGTGTCTGACTAAATACATGCAATTCCTTTCAGGGCAATAGTATATGATGTAACAAGCTTTGGAACGGGATCTGGGATCTCTTGAGAGCATTCCTCACCTTGGGCAGTCCCTATGATTGCACAGCTATTCCACTTGCTGAATGGAGTTCCTTTCTCTGTATATGGCTGTGTTTTAACTCCTGGATGTATCAGGTCAGTTGTGTTCTCATCATATATGATGATATGTGTAGTCAACATTTATCTTTTGTGCTGAGCATAACACTAGTTATTAAATTTTTCCATGTTATTTAAATAAGATTCAGTAACAGGCACTGTATCTTCTCTGTAGAGGTCCTGAAAGACAAATGAATTACACATTCTCTGTCTTCCTTTATTCTGTCAGTTTTATCTACATACAGAAGAACACCATAGAGAACAGCTGTCTATAATGAGGCTTTGCTTTTCAGTACAGTACAAGATGCACTGTGTTCAAGGTGGGATGTTAATGGTGATTAAAGGGAACTGTTAAATTATTTTCAAATCTACAAAGTTAAAAAACAGTATCAGAGCACTTGTATTGGTATCTCATTTTCAATTAAAACTGGAAGTAAATATGTCATGTATGCTTTAACTTTTGTTATTATGTATTATTATATATAAACAGCAAGTTCATCAAAATGTACATTTAATATACATTTAAGATACATTAGCCTGTGTAGAATCAGAGACCTAAAACAATTTGCAACTTTGTCAGTGTTTCAAAGTATATGAAGAACAGTACATAAAACCTGGTTATTCTGAGATTGCACATTGGTGAAATTAGTTGGATGTTTTTGTTTTGATAATATGTATCACTTTTCTTATGTATATAGTATGGCTTTGCATTACTAATGCCTACAATTTTACAGGCTGCACATTATTGTTTGTGGAGCAGCTGCAATGCAAGGTTTTCTAGAGACCCAAGACTGTCCTCTCTCTGCAAAGGAAGCTAATAAAAAAAACGTTGAAGAGAGCTATGCTGAAGAGAGCAGTCAGTCCAGAACCAGTCAGTCAAGAACAGGGGTTTTCTCAGTTTACCTCGGTCCTGTTTGATGTTGTGTGATATGTGATCTGATGATATGGGATACTGTGACCAGTTTGGGATCATATGAGCAAGATACTGATCAGAGAGCCACTAGGATGATCAAGTACTGGATCACTTGATGTGGGAAGAGAAGCTAAGGGAATGGAATTTTTTGAACCTGGAAAAGAAACAGCTTTGAGGCCACCTGCAGCCTGTCAATAACTACAAGAAAGTATAATAAGAAAAAAAAGCAGTGAAGTTCTTTGACGCCGTGCCGCGGTCACAGGAGAAGGGAGTGGCACTGGCTGTTAACGAGCCCCGACTCTGCTTTCCCTGAAGCGCGTGTCACGAGCGGCTGCCCCCCTGCCTCTGGAGTGGGCCAGCAGAGGGAGGCGGTTCGGCCATCGGCTGTGGTCCCTTACTGACAGAAGCGGCCAATAATAGTGGACCCACGTCGAGGGACTGAGGCGAAGGAAGAGGGAAGGACCCTTTGCGTCTCCGAGCAACCTTTTATCTTCCCTGGGTGGGGGGGCAGCGGCACCGGTGATATGTGTAACACCTCGAAGTAAAGGCAAAAGGGTGAGAAGTAGGGAAAAACGGCGGCTTTTAAGGGGGGGCTGCCTAACAACAAATCAAGGGCTAGATAGGAGTATGGAGTGGATAAACACAAAACCAAGTGCCAGTGAGTGAAGAAAAATATCATAACTGACTGGGAAGCTTCCAGATAAACGGGTGTAGCAAATAATGACAGACAAGCTGCAGGGGCAGGATTTGGAAGATAGACAGGGAAGGGTCTGGAAATAAGGGAGGTGTACCCCAGGATTGACATGGGGAAAGGCAGGAAAAGAGATGGAAAACAACTTTGGGGAGAGACTGTTAGGAAAAGTGAACTGGGTGAATAAGGACAAACCATTACAATTATATTAAACAATTTCTTAATCATAAACTTGGAAGTCCCACTACCACAGCTCTTTAAGTTGTCCTAGGTTGACTGTATGATGCTTTTATTCCCAATTGTCTGTTCTGTTTATGCTGAATAATAAGTTTTGTACCTTTAAAACTTGTTCCAGGACTGAATAGGAGGGAGAAGAAGTGCAGAGTTTGTTCTCAGAAACTGCACTCACTCCACATTCCTTCTCCTGGACTGTGTTGTCTGTGGACAGACAGTGAGACAGAGCTCTCCTTTGCTTTTAGTTTTAGCTAGCTGAGGCAAAGAAGTTCCTTGGACTGTGGCTTTTCCTTTTCTTTGGACCTGCTCAAACCTGTTCTGGACTGAACACCCAGAAGAGCACTGGCAGCTCACACCTGTGGCCCAGAGGGCCGGGCCTGGGCTGTGGCATTTCCAGTGCTGGAGGGACTGATCAGAGACTGATTGAGCCGAGCTGCAGCCCAGGGCGGGGATTTTTCTGAGTTTGTCTCTCTTTTGGAGTGGCAAGAAGTTTTATTGTTTAATATTGTTTAGGTTTTCTTGTTTAATAAACATTTTTTTCCACTTTTCTCCAAGGAGGTATTTTTTCCCAAACCTGTTGTTGGGAGGGGCCAATTGAATCTGCTTGCTAGAGGAACCCCTCTGGGGATTATCTCCCAAATTTGCCCTGAACCAGGACACAGTGGTACATGGAAGGAGGACACTCCGACGGCAGTCAGGCACTGGAAGACACTCTTGAGAGAGGCTGTGAGGTCTCTATCCTTGGAAGTTCTCAAGTCCTGACTGGATAAAGCTCTGAATTACCTGTTTTCATCTCATAGATGGTCCTGCTTTGAGCAAGAGATTGGACTTGAGTGCTGCGTCTCGTCCCCATTTCGCAAGAGCAGATCCCTTGCTAGCCCCGGCTAGCTCTTTTCGGGGCGGTAAGGCAGCGAGAGGCACTCCCTGCTGAACCCAGCTGGGCTTTAGAGAGTGCCTTTGTGGGTCCGAGGACACTGCTGATCCCACCGGCAAGTAAGGAGGCGACACTCTTCTGGGGATAGGTCCAAGATTTATTGTGACTCTGAGGAGAGCCCCAGAGCCCAACAGCACTCAAAGAGGTCCCAGAAGAGAGTGAGCTCTGGGCCTTGAGCAGGCCCTGATATAGGGTGGGCGGAAACCCGATCAGCCAATGGGAGAAGACATGGGCATGGCCCTCCGAGGGAAGGACACCCGGGGTATCCACTTAGCAGGGAGGAGGGGAGGGACCCCAGGACATTGTCCAGTCACCCAGTGACCCCAGCAGAAGCCTCCAGACAGAGGGGAAGGATGGACAAGTCACCTGGGAGGGGTCATGGGCATGAGTCAGGGTTTTTGGGATTGATGGACACACAGGTGCTGATGGGAAAGCCTGGGATGAACCAAACAGGCACAGGGGGGGTACAGAGGGATAAACCATTTTGAACATACATACAGTGGAACCTAAAAACACAACTCCACACTTGAGAGCCACTCAGGGTCCCTCCAACGTGTTATTCTAAACGACATCCTCCTGTCCATATCTCCTTAGGATGAAAATAGTTTAAATCTACTTAATTTGAGACAAAACCTGTAAGTAAAGGACATGACACTTTTTTTTGTATGTGTAAATTAATGGACAAAAGATCCTGTTCTTCATATTATAATCTTTGTAATTATTACAACACTTATTGTGAATTGTGAATTATTTTTATGCCTCTTGTGTGTTTTGAAATTTTAATGTATTTTGCATATACATAGTCAGCTTTTTAGTGTAGTTAAAAAAAAAAAAACGTAAACTAAAAAAATGTGAGTATTTATTAGCAGGATAATTACATCATATTTCCAATCCATTGTTTTAAAAGACTTACTAACAAGTACAAAAAGTTTACATGTCTGGGTAGAAATAGGGTTAAATACTAGTTTAGTAGGTTGTTCTTGAATTCTTTCAAATTAGGTGACTTTTAGAAAGCTCTGGAGAAGTGTCTTTTTTCTTAAATATAGTTTGCTATACCTGATTACAGCATGCAAACCAGAGGATACTTTCTTTATCTCCCTCCATATTATTAACTCCTATTAACTTAGCACAGAAGATAACTTTCCCCCCACATTTTTTTCTTTATTTCTTTTAACACATCTTTCTATTTTTCTCTATTTTCTTTCTTCTATGATTTTTCTGTGGTGGTTTCTGTAGAAATCAATTTTTAATTCAAGTGGAATTCTGTTTGAAGGGAGCTTTTAACTACTATTGACAACCACTTTTCCTTTGATTTTTTTTTTCACTTAAAATTGGCTACATCTTCTCCACCAAGACTTTTCAACTGTGCCCAGAATTTGAAATTCTTTGGTGAAGTACCTCCTGCTGTATCCTACTGCTTTGGTAAAACTCACCAGTTAGTCAATAACTTAACTAAGTCCTGGGCTAATTCTAAACCCTGAATATTCTGACTTATGTAGATGGCAAATGGAACTCCAATTGCACCAATCCAATTGCTCTTATTTTTTTCATAAACCTAGAAGGAAGTATGTATGAGATAAAAATGTATTGTTGATTGTTTTAAGACTGTTACTGACTGTGAAATCAGGTAGCTTAAGATGCTCATTTTTTATATCAGCATATTGCAATTGTTCGTTTTGCTGTGTTTGCTATCTAGTTTGTTTTTTTTTTTTTAATCAGAATTAATCTTCTGATTATATTTTCAATAGTAAAATAACAAGGGAAAAATAAAAGGAAAAGATCTTCTTTTGCAGCAGTTTGTCCATTAGGATGGCCAAAACGTTGCATATTACAATTTGTATCAATGGAAAAAATAATTCCTATGATTTTGCAGTTGAGATAAGGGATTGATAGTTATTTTTATCTCTTGACCAATATCACATGGAATCCAGAAAAAAAACTGTGCAGAGCATTATCACTCTGAGGCAGTAGTTAAATGAAAGGTCTAACATCAGTTTAAAAAAAAAATCAGATATAGGAATGAAGTAGTGTCCTGTCCTCTTATTAATTTTGCAAGACATGTGAATGATGTTGCAAGGGATTTTCCTGGGATTTATTCTCTGATTATTTCATGTCTGAAAGAATCAAAATGGTGCTCAGCTGAGGCAGTCAATAAGCAAACTAAATATGTGACAGATGCACAGACAACTTCAAAGATGTTGTTACAAGTGCCCATGGAGATATTTAAGGAGCCAGATGCTGCTGCCTTGTATTTCCCAACAGCTCAGCCTGTGTCCTGTGATCACCTTCCAAAGGGAGTGTGGGGTTCAATATGCTGCAATGAACAATATTTCATCTAGTCAGTTTTTGTCTTTTTTAGGTCCTTTAGCATTTATGTAGCACAAGTACATAGGGAGCATATTGTTCGTGTAGTATATGTATGTAGTATATGTGTGTGTCTGTACATATACCCCCACCCATCTCTGCTCTTACATGCTTTCATACCTTTTAGGCAATTTGAAAGACACATTTCAGAGTTATTTTGATCATATATTACTAGACAGTGCTTTAAAACAAAAAACAGAAACAACCACAAAAACATTCCCTACAATGTAGTTTGAGAGTTTTCATTAGATTGTATGTCCATGGTTTATTTTTGTTTATGGTATTTCACAGTAAATATAAACCATTTTTTTGCTAGCTCTTTCTTTGTCTTTGTCAAGAAGATCAGCAGACTGATTCCTGTGTCCGTCCCTGGCTTGCTTGGTCACTGGAAATGCTTTGTCTTTTCTAGAGATATATATGGCCTTTTCCTTTTTAAATCACAGAATCAGCTATGTTGGGAAAGCACTTTGAGATCATTGAATTGACTTATGATTCAACACCACTTTGTCAACTGGACCATGGCATTATAAAAATATTAATTTGGAACTCAATTATTTTCTTCTGATAAGTTTAATCTTATATTCCATGATTCTAGGTGTCTCCCAAGAAGTCATGGCAGATATAAAAGTATTTCAGCAGAAAATAATCTCATTTTCAATTACAATTACAATTACAGAGAGACCTGTCAGTGTTTGAATCATTGTGTTTTGACCTTCCTGGATGGTATCACAGTTACTTCATGTTTCAGTAAGTAAAAACAGGATGCAATTTTATGTCTGAGGTGATGGGATAAATTCACTACACCTATGGAATTCTAAAGGTTTGCCTAATTGTCACAGTACTTCCCTGAAATATCTTAATGAAAATACTGCTCTTTGCTGTCACATTTACCTCACTGCTGTTATAAAAACTGCACATAATATTTGGCTATATGCTATGTCTAATTTTGGTGTTGTATATTATGAACAGTAGTAGTAGTAGTAGTAGTAGTAGTAGTAGTAGTAGTAGTAGCGTTGCTGTTGCTGTTGTGGATATTATGAATTATGATATTATACTATATGGGACTGTGAATATTATGAAGTAATACTGAAGAGTTGGATGGAGGAATTTAATAATTTGTCAGAATAGTGTCTATCTTTATGTTCAGTGTTTTGGGGAAATTTCATTTTGAGACAACTTCTTTTGAGCTTATGGACTACTTATCTATCCCAGCCTTGTTATGTACATTTTGGTAAACGTAAATAATTTAGTCTAACTCTGATAGTGGTAAATGGCTGTTAATTTTTGTGGCTGTTTTAACCAGGTCAGCGACTTGTCTATTTTATCTACTAGTTTGAATTTTTTTTAATATGACAACTTTGTGCTATTATAAAGTACATATTTCAATGCATTTTTTTATGGTTACTATGGTACGCACATGACTAAGAATGAAGATAATAAATTTCCCTGTAAACCTATTTACAAATGAGGCTGAGATGAGTGACAAAGTTGATACTCTTGAGGGAAGGGATGACAGCTAGCGGAGTCTTGACAGGCTTGAAGAGTTAGCCAGTGTGAAACCGGGTATCTTGCACCTGGGCTGGAGCAATTCCCTTGTATCAATACAGGCTGGGTAATGTGTAGGTTGAGAACAGCCTTGAGGAGAAGGATTTGGGAGTACAATGGATGAAAAACTTCACATGACCTGGAAATGTGTAATGTCTGTACAGAAAGCTAACTGTGTGCTGAGTGGCATCAAAAGAACTGTGGGCAGCAGGTGGAGGGAGGGGATTCTTCTACTTCACTCTCATGAGATTCCAGCTGGAGTGCTACATGCAGCTCTGATAACTGCAACACAAGAAAGATATGAATCTGTTGTAAGAGGTCCAGAAGAGGGCCATGCAGAAGCTCAGTGTGATGGAGCACTTATGCTAGGAAGATAGTCAGAAGGAGCTTGGGTTGCTCAGTCTGGAAAAGAGAGGGGTCCAAGCAGAGCCATCTTTTAGATACATAGAGAGAGATTATAATAAAAATGTTTTACTGCTGCCTGTACTGATATGAAAAGGTAGTTTTAAACTAAAAGAGGAAAGATTTAGATTAGCTATTAGGATCACTGTAAGTGTTGTGAGACACAGGCACAGGCTGCCCAGAGAAGCTGTGGATGCCCCACACCTGAAGGTGTTCAAGGCCAGTTTGGATGGAGCTCTGAGCAAGCTGGTCTTGGGGAAGTTGTCTCTGCCTGTGGAAAGATTTCTTCCAACCCAAACCATTTAATATGATTCTCCATATATTACTTAGACTAGATATAAGTAAAAAATCTTTATGGTGAGGGTAGTAAGAGAGAGGAACAGGTTTCCTAGAGAGATTGTGAATGGCCCGTCATTGTTCTTCAGGAACAGGCTGGACACAGCCTTGAACAGTATGAGCTAGGTGTCCCTGTCCATAGCAGGAGAGTTAAGCAAAATGGACTTTAAAGATCCCTTTCAACTCAAAGTATTTTAAGGCTCTGTGATTATATGATTTGTGAACACTAATTAGGAAAATTATGTATTTGGGATTGTGGCCTTGTTTTCTCATGCTTTCATTGTGGGAACATAGTCCCACAGTGGCATACTAGCAGCCTTTGTTCAAAGCTCCTTTAATAATTCAGATGATAAGGGCAAATTTTACAAGCCATTACTGACAGAAATTTCCATCAAAAATTTCTTCCATAATTTCTGGGATTGTACAGAGTCTATATCTTGTTCAGGGATAGTGGGCAGATGTGTTTGGGCATTCCTTGAAAATCTTATTTTTCATTAGAAGTAAATTAATTGTTTTGGAAACTTTAAATCTAACTGTAAGTATTGGAAATAAATCTAATAGAAAACTCTATATAGTATAACTCATATATATACATATACAGATACAGATACATGTATTTCAGTTTTAAATAAAAGTTTCTGGTTTATTTATGTGTGCTAATAATATTTATTAGTATACTTCTACAAATATTCCAAGGTCTCACTACCAAAGAAGACTGCATTTTATTTATTCCCCAAATTTGCAGGATATTCAAGAAATGAACATTTTCATGTTATCATCCACATGAAAGGGGAGGGTTGTAAGTCAAAAATTAAGAGGAAAGGATATTTTTCTTTCTAATGTAAACATCTGGCAGCATTCCTTGCTTACACAATTAATGGGCATTTAATTGGCAATGATCAGTTTATTGCAGCAATATGAAGTGAATATTTCCCCAGTAACAAACAGATGTTGCAACAATTTCACAGCAATTGAGCAAACACCAGGTGATAGCATTATCTAGAATAAAGTCTTCTGTCTCCAAGCAAATAGAGTAGCAGTGAATTAAAGAGACATAAAATGTGGACTGTTAGATTTATCTGATTTTATTTTTTATTTTTTCACAGCTTTTGTAATATTGTTTCTAAGTCAACATCATTAGAGGAAATCTAATGGATTTCTACAGCAGCACTAGAAGAGTCTACATTTAAGCTTAGGAGGTGTTCAAAACAAGACTGAGACTTTGTTTTAAAATGGCATTGTTTTATTAGAAATTCAACCACTTAAAGCCCCTCTGAATTTAGAATGCCTCTGTCATGTTATAGACCACTATTTGAATCCATTGGATGGAGATTGGTGCCACAAACTTGTATAATTCACTGTTCGTAAGGCAGACTACACAAAAATAATTTTTCATTAGTTTCTTCATTTTTACCATTTGAATGATGGTTCCAACACAGCAGTTTGATTCATATTGAGTTACAAAAAAAAACCCATACAGAAAATTTGGCTTCATTCACAAATTACTGACAATTAAGTAAAAATATAATTATTTCTACCAGCTGTCTAAGATTAAATGTATTACTTTTTAATTTGTGCTGCTTGTGAGCAGATTTGCTATTATGGCTTAAATAAAGTTTTTCATCTTTCATTATGTTCTCTCATTACAAATGTAATATAATGATAGTAGCTTTGCAAACTTTGGATTACGCTGCTTTTGGCATAGATTAAAACACACATTTTATATGTAAAAGGCAGGACAGTACTTGGACTTTTTGAAAGACAGGTTTCATTGGTGAGGAAACTTATTTTACTTCAGCAGAATGCCTTATTTACTATGCTATTTTGTATTAGCCTGTGCCACAGTCTACAAACAATACACCAAAATGAGCAAAGACTCAAGGGACAGCTTATATAACAATGCTTTCATTTTCTTATGTTCACATTCCACAATAATCGATCTCCATGACAAAAGGAGACAATCAATCATCATCTATTGTGTTTTTCTCCATTAAAATTACTATTCTTGATATAACATAAGGAAGCTGCCTAAGTAACAGGAACATTCCTATATGTTTAAATCAATATATTGATCAGACTTGACAAACAGCTTTTTAAACCATTAATATGACAATGCAGTTTTTTTCATTAATTCATACATATTAATATTATATTTTGCCACTGTTATTTATAATCAGCTAGAAAATGCTCAACTATATATATTAAAGGCATGGTTTATTATATTGCATTACCCAAATATTGTATCTGGATATTTTGCCTCATCAATAATTTGCAATTTTCAAAGTGAAAAGTTAGTATTATTTAAGGCACTAAACCAAATATTGTGATTGTTTACAATTATTTAAAAACCGTTTTCCTTAACTGCTGGCCAGTTTGTGCACAAATGATCCAGAGTAGTCATTAAGAATGTCCCACAAAAAATTGTTGACAAGAAATAAGACATTACAAAGCATTAGTTTGTTCTCAAGTTACGAAATTCAAATGATAAAAATATTTTTAGGTGGTTGGCAAAAGTCATAAATATACTAGTTATAAATCAATAACAACAAAATTTTCTGCATTTTATTTGTATGAAGATACAGAGTTGATACTTATTTATAACGATCAGTTGCATACTTCACTTTTATTGTACAATGTCTATATGCAAGTAAAATGGCAATCTCTATAAGCTTGCAAACCTGTCAATGAAAGAAATTATAGAAACTGCCAAGCATATTAGATACGAAGGAAATGGTCTCAGGACACTAGTGACCTGTTAAGAAGAACTCAGGTTTAGATATTATTGCATGTGAAAATTTTAAGGAAGGATTTAAACAAAAGGAGTGAAGTGTCCTCACAATCATAATCCATATATGTTGCCTTTATGTATCAATAAATAGCCTATGACATGAATAGATGCTTTGCTTCTGTCTTCGTTGGCTAGCATGTAGGTTGGAGTTTTTGTCTATTGACTTGTAAGAGAGACTATAAAAGAGAAGATATTACAGATATTTAGGGAAAATTATGAAGTAGCATTATTTTGCAGTTGGTCTTAGTGACTGCACAGATTCAACCAGAAGGTCATGTTAATTTTTCATGATGTAAACATCTTAAAAGGAATGCCCTTTTGATTCTGCATCTCAATTTCTCACTGTGAGAGTACAGTAAAACACTTAGACTAGAATGTGAGTATTTTATAAAAAAACACAGTTAAATAACAGAACTAAGTTAATATTATTGCATGTCATTAACTATGCAAAATTCAGATCACTTTAAAACCCCTGAAGATTTCTTTAACCATGTTTCCTTTTTTCTGAATTTATGAGGTCAAGCTATAGCACGTTTCAAGAAAATGAAATCTTTGGTTTGGGGAATGTAAATTTAGTGATTTTAGCATTTAAAATATGAGACAATATGGATGATTTTAAGAATATTTTCATCACGTTATAAATGAACATCACAAGTTAGGCAAACATTAATTAAATTTTCTTAATATATTCTTGTTAAATACTTCCTAGACATTAATTAATTATGAAGATTAAATACCTATTTTTATTCATAATCACAATGTCAATAAAAAAGTGGCTTCAAAGTCTTACAAATGTAGTTCTACTAAAAAAAGTATTTCCTTTTTCTTTCCTTAAGTGTTGTCTACTAAGTAAATTAGTAGTAAATTAATGTAAGTAAATTAATTTTGTTTAGGGGATAACAAACTAAAAATAGAAGTTTTCATAGGAGTGATTTCCACGATGTTCATATAAACAGCAAAGAAAAAACATTTGTGTTTTTATGGTATTTTAATGGACATAATTATACGAGAAGCTGTCTGAGAAAAGCTCTGGGTTGTTTAACCAAAGTATAATTTCAAATTTTTCACACCAAGTGAAAGATAGGCAAAGCTCTGCTGTTCCATGATTTGTTTAGCATCAGCCATTGTAGGCCAGTTAATTCCAGCTTTTCCAGAATTAATATCACCTGAGAGGAGAGTTTCAACTATTTTCAGTGGTTTGTATTTCCCATTGGAAAATAATTTTTCTACTCTATTTTCTTTTGTATTTTTCTAAGTTGTTTTTGATTTCATAAGTAGGCCCAGCTTCTCCCTGAGAAATCCTTCTTTTAGTGTGAAAATGAACCTATCTGTTGTCTACTAGTTTGTTCCTTTTCACAGTCTTGGAAAGACAATTTGTGAGCTGTAGTTGTCCCAGATTAAAAGACAAACTGAAAATTAAGGGTATTATGTTGAAAAAACTGCTACTAACTTCTTTTAGCTTATTTGTTAAGCTGTTACCTGAAGAGCAGTTCTGACTGTTCAGTTTCATTCTATTGCTATTTAGGATAATACCATGGTGATAATTCACAGATAACAGGGATTCAAGTCATGACTTGCATTTGAGAGTCAGGACTCAAGTCTAGGAAACAGCCTGCCAATTTAATTAGCTTTCTGGTTTCTTGTGTCAAAGAGGAAGTGCAAACTTGCATTGTTCAGAATAAAAAAAACCAACAAAACTGAAACACCAAAAAAACCTAACCAACCAAGCAACCTCCCCAAAAGCCCCAAAGGGCTTCTTCCACCGTCTTTCTTATTAGTCAAGAAATATTTGAGAGAATTCAAAAATATTCCTATTCTAAAGTTTTCATAGCTGGCAAGCAAATCCACAGGATGAAGGAGAAAAGGCTTTCAGCTGACATCTTAACTCTGGGTGTTAGCTGAATTTAATTAATACTGTCCTATGCTGGTAATGACACACTATTTAGTAGTCACTGGTTTAGGACAAATCTGGGAGAAAACCTCCAAAAGGGGGCACCCACCAAGAAAGGAAACCCACCCGGCCCCTTGCCCCAACCGGTTTGGGAAAAATTTCCTCAGAGAGAAGTGGAAAAAAACCTGTTTATTTAAACAGGCAAAGCACTCCCCAGCACAAAAAATGAACAATACTAGATGGCAAAACTCATTTTTTGCTCTGAAGAGATGACAAATTCAGAAAATCTCTCCAGTGGGTGGTCGCTCTATTTTCGGTCCCTCTGGCGCTGGAAAAGGCTGCTGCCCAGAGTAGGCCCCAATAGGCCACAAAGTGCGAACTCTCTGTGTTTCCTCTGGTCCCAGTCCAGAGCAGGTTCAAACAGTTCCAAGAAAAGGGAAAGAAAACCAGTCCAGGGAAAACTTCTCTGCTTCAGCTAGCTGAACTAACTAAAAAGCAAAGGAGGGAGGGCCGTGTTCTGCTAAGTCTGTGCCCAGACAACACAGTCCAGCAGAATGTGGAGGAGTGAGTGCAGGCTGGTTACAAATTCCATGCTTCTTCTCCCCACCTTCACTCTCAGAGACAGTCTAAAGGCACAGAATATAATATCCAGCATAAACAGAACACACAACTAGGGATACAAGCCTCATAAGGTCACCCTAGGACAACTAGTAAGTTTATTTATTTAATAATGGTAATTTTAGTCTGTATATTCTTACTAGTCATCTGAGCCATCAAAATTTATTTTCCTTACCTACTAAGACAAAAAGGAATATTTTGTTTTAAATATTATTTTGTTAAATATTTATGAAATTTCTTAATCCATTTCTGATACCCTGAACATTATGGTCAGGTTTGCTTTATTTTCACTTCTTAATGCAGCAAACCAATTTTTTTGGGGGAATATTAAA
Organism: Vidua macroura; assembly: GCF_024509145.1. Lineage (NCBI taxonomy): Eukaryota > Metazoa > Chordata > Aves > Passeriformes > Viduidae > Vidua > Vidua macroura. The sequence goes on from NC_071611.1 coordinate 61,545,592, forward strand.
ACTACCAAACTATTCATAGTACCTGTAAATTAAGTTAACCCTGCTAATGTTCTAGTTACTTGTTTTCTCCATTTTAGGAACAGATTTATTTGAAAGAAACTGTAATACTTTTCTCGTAATGTATAAAATTTATAGTTCTTCACTGTAGATATGCAGTATTCTCTTCTATATATATATGTAGATGACATTCTTGAATCTTGCAACTGTAAATACTCAGTTGAGAATTAAGGAGTAATTAATTGAAGTATTTCTTTGTAATATTTTTAATATTGGTCGTTTTACTCTCTTACTTTAAGCAGGTGATACAGGATCTAATGCAATCAAAATTCTATATACAAAATCAATACCCATGACCATAATCCAAAAATTATTTAATAAACTAAGGTTATTGCAGAATAAGAAAAGGAGTTCTGCACTTAAAGGACTCCTCAAAATCTATATATTGGCATATTTAAACCCTCTAACTGCTAGATATTTGAAATTCAGACAAGTCATTTATTGTTGTTTGTTAGTACATATATTGTTCTTTATTAAAGAACTGCATGTACATATCATCTGGATTTTTTCTTAATAAAAGAGTGAAATCATTTTGATCTCTGATAAGACCACAAATACCTTACCTGGAACACTTCCTTTTACAGCAGGGGAGTGGGAAAAATTGCTACTCTCATATCTTAATGGATAATTCCTAGAAGGCACAGGATGTTTTCTACTTTCAAAATGAAGAAAGAAGCATCGCTTTTTTTTCTGTGGTGAGTGCGACTGACTTAATGTATACTATGCAATGGCTTATTTTTGTTCTCGCAAACTTCTGGTTTTGAGAAAATACAAGGTTTCCTACCAAGTTCTTTTCTGCTTCTACTATTTGACTTTATCAAAACATGTACTTTTTTAAATTTAAAAAATAATTTTAGAAATCTTAGTAAGGCTATCTATTTTGAATGATCAGTAAGAAAACAAAGGGTGCTATTTTCACCTTCTTATGCAGATGAGTCATGATCATGACTTGCTCATGGGATAACAGGCAAATAATAGATTTAACACATTTGATGTTCAGTTGGTGCACATCACACTACTTCACAGGGTAGTCTGGCAGAATATGTGCTACAGAAGCACTCCAATGTGGCAGTGTTGCCTGTGTGAAGGAAATGTTAAATTTAGCTTTTTTATTTTAAAAGGCTGCTTATGTCACTCTGCAGATATACAAAGATGTGAAAAAAGTAGAAAAAATGCTCAGAAAGTAACATCTGTTTGGGAAGCTTCCCTAACTGCAATGTACTGTTGTGTCATTTATTAATGGCTTCAGAAAGTAAGATTTCCAAAGGATTCATAACATTGCTCAAAAATTCTCTGCTTTCTGAGTGTCCATCTGGTCTTTATAGAAAGGTCTTATTTTGGGCTTCCTTTGTCTCTTTTGTTTCAAGTGCAGTGATACAGTAACTGAGATGAGGTTATAATGTCAGAAGCAAAGGGACATTAATTATTTTTTAAAAATTAATTTGGATGACAAAAACATTTTCCTATGAAATTTCAGGAGTAATGTAAGCATAGTCACAATATTATTTGGAAATTTACCCTTAAGCATTAGGGTTAATGCCAAAGAATTCAGTATGTCAACTGTACATCTTACCTCAAATATAGTGTTTCAGTAGGTGATTAAGCACAATGGCAAAGCATCTGTTCATGCAGCAATGCAGAGGAAAGCCTGCCACCTCATGAATTACCGGAATAAGAACAGATTTCAAAGTCTTAGTTAAGAACACATTTACCTTAATCTGATTGTTTCAGTTCACTAAGTCCTTGGCTAACTGGGACTTGCACTGTGAATAAAGATGGGTTGCATGTACTGAGAATTAGTGATTCCAGATGCCGTATTTCTTGCAGTCACATATTTAAAATGAAATATAGCTTCATAGTCTTAAATCAAGTTGCGTATTTCAGAGTATTCAAAAAAGCAACATTTCCTAGTTGGAGGATCACACTTGGACTTCTACCTTCGTTAAGGATTTGCTGAGCCAATAGCATAAGCTAGGAGGTGAATGTTGCTATTATGCTTTCAATGGGAATGTTAAAAATTGGTTAAATATTTACCATAGAATAGTGCTGTTTCTCAAAGATTACCATTATTTAACTTCATCCTGCAATATTGTTTATGCCATTTCCTCACCTAAGTTTCTATACTTTTATGATCAATACTATCTATGTTCTGTAAATTTTTAGTATTTTTGAGGAAGCTAGTCTGTATGCATGCAGAAAATATTGGAGATGCTAGTGGTGGAAATGAAAGGAAATGGGGTACTGTACTTCACAGCAAGAGAAGCTTCTGTCTCTTGCATTGTGCAGCACTTACATCTACCCACCTTGCATCAGATTATAATAGAATTTTTACAAGTTACCTCCTCATTCCTGTAATCAACAAAATATTTTGAAATTTATTATATATGTTTCCTGTTGTATTGCTGAAAAGAATTTGATTGCCTGACAGGTGAAATTTGTCAGCAGCTTTGCATGTATGATTTTCTCATAAACAAAGTGTTCGCAGTGACAATTGATGATTAGGAGCTCTCTTGAGCCCCTAAAAATTTCTGTTGCAAATTTCAAAATAAACCAGAACTTGTTTAAGAACCCTGTAATAAAGCTTATAAGAATAAAACACAATAGCACAATATACCACTTATCACAATGTAATTTGTATTTAAACATATATTCTTTGCATTACTGAAGAGTCAAACAAGGTTTGCTAGTTTTTTTGTCTTCAGCTCTGAGCTTCTCATACTCATTGGCTTTAATTTTAAAATCTAAATTTGAGCTTCCTGTTAATCTCAGCATCCTGATGACATACAGTTCCATCAGCTGCAATATTATGATGAGGATGTTTAACTAACCTTTGATTGGAGTTTTTTGTCAGTTTAAAAATCATGCATATATACAAATTTGGTACGATTAACAGGACTGATTAGATGTTAGTATTTTAGAATAATTTCTACATTTCCTAACAGGGGAAAAATTGTCATGGTGGGCTTAATGGTGGTGCACATCTGAAAAGACAGAAATAGTCAAAGTAACAGCTTACTAATTACTATATTTGGCTTCAGTCAACTTAATTCACTGTGGTTTTTCTGAGTTTTCCATGGAAGAGAAAGACTTGCATGGCTGTGCAGCAGCTGAAGGCTTTTCAGGTTCTGTAGGTTCTAATGAACTCAAAGATTAGTGCAAACTGCATTTATATCTCTTGGCTGATACTGAATCAAAACCTGCTGGTTATCTTTCTGATGATATCTGATGCAAAAAAAGCAGAGCTTGGGAGTCACCTTGTGTTTCAACAATCAGTCCCTGACCCTGAGCATGCTGGGAATGGTGCTGTTAATCCTCAAAGAATTACCCCTGAAATAACAGCAAAATGTGTAGACCTTAATGCACAAATTTCTGCTTAAGCACAGCCTGTTGTCTCTTTTACTTTCTTCAGATAAATCTAGGCCTTGTGACGAGGAGTGCATAAATAAATTAGCAAAATGAATTGTGTGATTGTAGCATGCACATCTTAATTAGCATCTGTCCTTAAATCGTGCATTCCCTCCACCATCCCAAACCCTCCAAGAGTTTCAGGAAGAAAGCTAAATTTGAGGCCAGTACATGAACTTGCTTACTGACACAGACCTCAGAAAATGAGTCTTTAGGCACCTGATAAGAAACATTGAATGTTGGGTTATGTTTCAAATCCAGTTGTCTTTCTTGACATCCCTATCAGCTTAGTATAAACTGCCTGAAATTGTTATTTGAAAATAGGTGCCTAAAGATATTGTTTTCAGGACTCAGCAAAAATTTTTCAATAAAAGACAGTCATAAATGATAGTTTAAATCTTTAATCTTTTTTGCTCCTTATGTTTCCAAGGAGCTTCCACCAGTCATATACCAATTTTGAAGGGATGTGCCTGATTCTCTAGTCATGCTGTGATACAGAGGAAATATTTTCTGCAAGTAGACTATGAAAAGAAAACATTAAGGATATTTTATTCAGACTGGGAATTAGACTATGAAAAGTTTAGACTCTTTATGAGCCTAAAGTTTTCTTAACCATGTTATGAATTTGGAGATCTTCAGTGTCATAGGATAAATTCTAGTTCCTAAAATATAACTGTTAATCTGACTAAATGGTTTTGTTTGTATAGACACATATGAATGGGATAGAGACTTTTGTGTGGCTCTTATGACCAGAGGTCAGGATGAATTCAACAGAGGGGTGAGGTAAGTGTGGCTTTTGGGAAATCAGTGAAAACAATTATGACTGTCCCATAACATTTAAAGTTCTAAGAAATGCTGAAGCAGTAATCAGCCCTGTTTGAGATCTTGTTGTGGTAGAAGAAAAGATAAGGTTAAAATTTTCAAGTAAGTGTCAGCTGATAGCATGCATGGTCAGGTGAAACTTTGTTCCCTTGTAAGGAAAATTTAGTCTCCTATTTAAAATATTTCTGTTACAACAGAAACAGTATTAATATGCCTCCAGTCAAATTAGCCAATAAGAAATAATTAACATCAGAATGCTTCCACTCTCTAACAATTCTTGAAACAGGTTTTTTTCAATAATAGAGGAAGAGAATAATTCAAAGCTTTGAGGTAAGCAGCACTAAATTACAGGAATGAGACAGAGTTTCATCTACAAATTTTTCTTAAGACAGGTAATTCCCAAGGGCTTGCCTCTTCTACCTAAGTGGGTTAACACTTGGGGATAATAACCAGAATGCAATTTAAGATGCTCAAGTATCTGAAACACAACTTTAATTTGTATTCTAAGGCTTTGTAACCTCAAATACTGGAGAGAGTATAAATATATGTGCATATGTATATTCTAGATATCTATATCTGTATCTGTATATATTAAAAGGAGGAAAATCAGATTCCTATGGAGAAATCACAGCTGTATATGATGAAGTTGCTCTCATACATGTCTCTAAGGATGTGTACCAAGGGCTAGAGAGCAGCAATTGCTCTTCTACAAAGCTCATCCAAAGAGATCTCTAAGTGTGATAGACCACACTTCTAAGTATCCTGTAAACTTACGACTTTTTGTAGTTTGGTGGTATCCTTACTTCGTCTCAGTAAAAGCAAGATTAACTTATTATGGTTGTGAGGGCTTTCGTTATTTTCAGATTATAATTTATGATTCTATTGCAGCTGTCAAAAGAGATTTCAGACGTGTAATTTAATGCTTGTGACCCCTATGCTGAAGAGTTTCTGCTATTGTAAACCATCTCTAGGCAAGTTCATAATAGCACAATCTACAGCAACAGGTTTTAATTTTGAGTAGTCCACTTTGTTATACCAATAACACCACTCCTTTATTCTGTCATAGGGGTGAATGTTTCTGAACATGCTCAATGGTCTAATTCAAAGGTAGGAGTGGAGTAGGAAGGTGCAATTATGTTAGCTGTTGGGTTGTGCAGCTCAGACTGAAATGGCTCATTTGAGTTATGAGATAGGTGCAGATACTAAAAACCTAAAAGTAGGAGAAAAACAAAAAAGAGAGCCATTCCAGTTAGGGAGTGATTCCTCATACGATATAAATGGCAGAGTCTCTGTTTTGGTCCATTCAGAATATTTGTTCAAGGAATTGCATAGTCCAAGTTTTTGCAAGAATCCATTCTATGATGAGCTTGGTCTTTTATTGATGAAGAAAAGAGGGGAGAAAGAAAGAAATCTACTGTTACACCTCTTCATCTGTTCCTTGACAAATAACCTTTAAAGAGGTTGATGGAGGATTCCTGTCCCCGAACCTGAAATATGCAACCTATGTGAATATAGTGTATGTTCACTGGATTTCTGGAGCTGATTTCAGCATCTGATTTGGATTTTTTTTATCTATCCACATTTTGACAGTGTAGCTTTGACTCTAACCAAGTCTGAAAGTTTGTTTTTCAGGTAAGATTATATACATTCCTTGGGGGTTATTAATATTTTACTTTAGTACCTACTTGAGTCAGCTAAATTAGCTGCATGTTCTCCTATTGTTAATGGAGAGAGTAGCGCTTAAGGTGATTTTCAAAATACCAGTCTAACTTAGACTCTGTGAATAGCCTCCTGAGGTGCTTTATCATATATCCATTGATACAGACCGAACTTGAAACACTGGTGTAGAAACCCCCTCATCCTTCATTCTTACAGTAGCGCTCTCAATATTTTCTTAAGAAATGAAGTTTACAACATACTTCTGTTTCTCTATGCATATATTAAACTGGTTTTGACTGTCAGTGGCACAAAATTCAGTAGTTTATTCTAACAGCTGCTTCATTGTACATACTTTTAATAATCTTGAAATTGTTACTTCATTAAATTCATTCTTTGATGCAATAAAATATGCTCATTAGTGGGACTCAGGCTCATGCTAAGGACTTGTTTTTGTAAGTCTAAAAGGGACACACTGTTGCATCCCGGACTTTGGGTTTAGGTTGGGGTTCTAGTGTGTGTTAGCAAATTCTGTGTACCCCCATGTATCCCCCAGGTTTCTCCCCCTGCAGTACCCAGTTCCCGAGTTGCCTTACCATGTGGCCTGGCTCCCATCCCCCCTGTCTCTTCCTGTGGGTCCTTCCCTGCTGTTACCCCTCCCCTGCGGCTGGGGCCGCCCTGGACCCCTGGTGCCGCCCCTGCCATGCCCCATTGGCTCCTGCCTTCCACATGACACCCCCGCAGCCCCGGCGTCACCCCTGCCGTGCCCCTATTGGTTCCCCTGGGTCACACCATGTCCCAGGACCGCCTGGTAGAAGTGGCCGACCCACCTTCCCGGAGCGTGCGGAGCCTGGGGACAGCAGCGGGACCAGGACCGGAGGAGCTGTGGTGCCCCACTGGGCACGGCAGCTGCTCCAGAGCTGGGAGAGACACCAGAACGCCACAAAGTGGTGCCCAATGGTGAGGCCAGAGCCAGCGAAGCCGCCACCGCAGGCAGAGGACCACCACAAAGCACCAGGAGCCATATGGAGCTGCGCCACTGCCGCGGGGCCGTGCCACCAGGCAGAACGTGTCGTGGTCCGCGCAGAAGCAATGCTTCATGCCAGACTGACAACGGGAGCGGAGCCTCCCCAAAGTAGGTCAGTGGACCCTCTGCCACCCACGATGGAGCACGTGGATGCCTTTCCCTGCGTGGAAGGGGAAGTGAAACCTTTCATGGCCACGGAGTGCCAAGGAAGGAAGCTTCTCGGGACTGAGGACCCTGGTGGCAGCTTTTTGTTTGCAGAGACTCCAGGCTGGTGAGTATTAGTCGTGGGAAGGTGTCCAGCTAATACTCTTTTGGAGGGCTTGCCCGCGTTCCCAGGGGGTCGGGACGTGCCCGTGCGCAGCACGAGCAGCGGTCGCTGGGGTCTCCTGTGTTTTTTTGCTTTTTTTTCCTCTTTTACTGCACCAGGTGTGGGGGCGGGTGGGTAGTAGTAGCATGGGGACTGTGCTAGCTACCCAACAGAAGGAATGATATGCCCTACTTAGAGAAACCCTAAGTAGTTTAATGGTGGAGGGTAGTTTCCCCAAAAGTTCTGTTAACTGTTGTTTCCCCTGAACCCATCTCCCCACCTTCCTTTCCTATCCCTTCTTCCCCTAACCCAGGTGGGCAGGGTGGGGTACTCCACTGTTTTAAGGTGCAGGGTAGCCCCACAAGCGTGGGCCGTGCTCCTGGCTCCCCCAGGCTCCCCCAGCACCCCTGCCTTAGTGAAATCGGCCAATTTGCTGAGGAAATGACCCTAAACCCTCTTTCCAATCCCTGTCTCCCTGCTGAAAATCTCAGTTCTAGAGCTGCCCCGCGCTGCTCTGTTCCTTTGAACCCCTTTCTTTGTTCTCCTGGGGAGGCTACAGGCCACCTGGTGGGTGCCTTTGTCTCCACAAGATGGAGGATGGCCACATGGCAGGGTCTCTTCTTCCCACAACCCCTTTCTGTCCTTTGTTCCCAGTATCCCTGCCTTTGACCCAACCCCCACCTGCCTCCCTGTGTGCATGGGTGCCGCCCCCTTGGGAGGTCAGGCTACTCCCTTACCCATTGTTCCCCCTCGTGTGGGCGTTCCCTTGACTCCTTTGCATGTCCTCCCTGCTGAGTCATCGACCCCACCCTCTCCAACTGGGGAGAGCTCTGCCATCTCCACCCCACTGTCTGAGGGAGGCAGCCCCCGTCCTGTTCCCCGCACCCTGTCCCCATCTTCCCATGGGTCCCGGAGATCTCGGCGGGAGGGAAGAGGGGGGAGGGAGGAGCAGGGACCACTATCCCCATCTTCCCATGGGCCCTGGAGAGCCGGGCGGGAGGGAAGGGGGGATGGACAGGAACCACTACCTCCAAGTTCCCATGGGCCCCGGATGTCTGGGAGGGAGGGAAGAGGAGGGAGGGGGGAGCAAGAGCCCCGACTCTGCATTCACATGGTTCCTGGAGACCCGGGAGGGAAGGAAGCAGGGAGAGGGGGGAGCAAGAATTGGTTTCTGAGAATTTTCCAGATTCCGTCGATCAGGTCAAGGTGGCAGTTGAGAGACATGTAAAGGGATCAGAGGTCCAGGACAAACTTGTCCTAGAAGCAAAATCCTTGAACGCTGATACACAGAAAATCCCTTCCAGTTACCCCAGTCTGTTTGTGTCCCCTGTTCCCGTGTCTGTAATAAAGTTGTCCCAGTTCCCCTATTCCCAAACACCCTGAGACGAACCACCCCCAGCATCATCGCAGCAGGCCCTCTCCATCTGCAAAGGGCAGCCATCGCAGCAGCAGAGGAAAACACCAGGAGCAGAAGCTGAGTGAAGACAAGCAGTGAAGAAGTTAAAACAACTGTCTTCTTTATATATTTTAAAATGGCGAGATGTTGCATCCCGGACATTGGGTTTAGGTTGGGGTTCTAGTGTGTGTTAGCAAATTCTGTGTACCCCCATGTATCCCCCGGGTTTCCACCCCCCTGCAGCACCCAGTTCCCGAGTTGCCTTACCATGTGGCCTGGCTCCCATCCCCCCTGTCTCTTCCTGTGGGTCCTTCCCTGCTGTTACCCCTCCCCTGCAGCTGGGGCCGCCCCAGGCCCCCGGTGCCACCCCTGCCGTGCCCCATTGGCTCCTGCCTTCCACACCACACCCCCGCAGCCCCAGCATCGCCCCTGCCGTGCCCCTATTGGTTCCCCCAGGCCACACCACACCCTGGGACCGCCCCGGGACTGTCCTGGGTCCTGGTGCCGTCCCGTACTGCATCCCTATTGGCTTCGCCAGACCACGTGACACCCCCCCACTCCACCCCCTATAAAATCCCCATGCAGCTGAGGCCAGGCGGCCATATTTCTCAACACAGGGATTGAGACCACATCAATAAAATGCTCTCAGCTCCTGCCACGGGGAATTTGGTCCTTCCTTCACCCCCTTTATCGAGGTCCCTCGCGCACAGCGGTAGAAGTGACCGACCCACCTTCCCAGAGCGTGCGGAGCCTGGGGACAGTGGCGGGACCAGGACCGGAGGAGCTGCGGTGCCCCGATGGGCATGGTGGCTGCCCCGGACCCAGGAGAAACAGCAGAACGCTGCAACACACCAGTATGGAACTTTGAACTCTGACCCTTGAGGAGTCAATCTAAACTTAAATATTGTATTAGCTTACAATGTACTTTATGCAAATATATTTTTTTGAAAACTGATTCATTATAAATTTGCGCAACCTACCTTCTAATCTTGATGGATATATTCTAATTAGGAAAATTGACTTGTATCCCAAGTGACATAAATTAAAAACTTAAGGATAAATACACACCTAATTGACTGGTGGCATGCTGAGGGTATTTGGTTTGCAGATGAAAGGGTTCATAGATATTATTTGGCAAAAAGCTATGTGAAAATATCTTATTTTTGTGGATTGTATTTTGCCCTGCAAAGATACAATTTTTAAGAAATATTATTAGTAGCTAAGTCAATTAAAGCATTAGGGCATAGTTGCTGTTTTCTTATATGCTGTTTGTCATGAAATTATCTCTGACACATACCACATAATATTGCCTGTTGATTTATGTAATTTCATAGATGTAGTTTCATCAGAGCCTTGTGAGCCTGGTGATACCAATGTTTGCTTAATATTTGACAAGCACAATTCAAACCCCTCTAGGCTCACCAGGCCCATTTCCATAATCCTTAATTGGGAAAAGTCTTGAGAGTTTTGAAATACCATGCTGAAATTGAGCTCAAGGGTTGGCAACACTAACCACCAAAACTCCCTGTGTAAGCCCACAAACAATAACACATGCACCCTCTGTGCTATCCCTTCACAACATGTGGAAATAGTCAAGAAAATATGCAGCTACAGCACAATTAGACTTTTAAAGTTAATTTAAAATCATGAAACTATAAAACTCTGGGTTAATTTTATTTTCAAAAACATGAGAATAAACTCTTATTTTTAAATAATATTTCTGAAGTAATGGTTTTCTATTTCCTCTCAAATAATAGTTTATGTTATTTTTTCCTTAACTGTCTGATGGGAATTGATTAACATACAAAGGCACTTGTGGTTTTTCAGATTATTCAGTAAGGGCAGGGTTATGACCAGTAATTCATCATTTCCCTCTTCATCCATTTCAGCTGCCCTTCTGAATTCTGCACAGTACTGGAGGGTCATACAAGTGGCTTCAAGTCATAGTAATAAGTTACATTATAAGAAACATAGTTTCATACACCTTCATGCTTTTCTACATTTTTGTCTTTTCCAAATTTTGGAAGGTCCTTCTGCTCATTGTGCCACTAATTTTCACAGCAGCTTTCTTAGTAGCCATGGGCTTAATAAAAATTTAAAAGACAAAAACTGAGACTCATTGAATGGAACACAGGCAGAGCATGAAGCAGTTTATGCTGGTTTTGTGCTATTTTGCATTTTCTGTTGATTTAGATTTATCTCAGAATGGTGATGGCATATGTTGAATAAGTGGGAGAGCAGCTTGGGAAGATATATGTTTATTAAAAAGCGCTTTCTTCAAGGCACAGATAATTCAATTGTTTTTAGAAAGCAAAGAAATACTGTTTATCTTCTGAACCTCAGCTGGGCAAATATTTACTAGGCAGTGTGTGCTAAAACAGTATCAAAGTACACATTTGAACAGTGAGCTCCAAGGTGGGAAAGCTGCTGGCAAAGCCTAATTTTGGAGGTTTCAAGGTTGTTTTTGGAAGCACTCCCCAGAAGATTATTTAATGTACTGCAGTAAATGTTACGTAAAATGATAAAGCTGTTGTCCTAAGTACCCCATAAAACATAAAGCCAAACTATAAAGGCAAGAATTCAATGAATTCATATTACATTTAGGTGCATTAGGGTGACAATTTGTTAATAGCATTTTTGAAAATATTTTAAAAATAACTTTTGGTGAGTCTTCCTTTAAATATTTTGTAATATTCTGCTTGCCATGTTTTTTATACCCTGTTTTCTTTTATTTCCACACATAGATTGGCACACATATGCTAGCTACAGTAGCATGTAATTTTTAAGTGTTTTTTGAAGTTGCACTGAAATTTCTTCAGCAGCTGGAACATTTTTAGATGTAGAAATGTGTCTTTACGTCTGTGTAGAAAAATGATGATAAAGTAGGTAAGATACACAAAATTCTACTGCAATGATGGAAGAAATGCAGATGAGAAAGATGGTTTAAGTTTTTTTTTTCAGTAGATCTAAGTTAACAATATTATCCATAACATCATATAATTGAATTAGTATATTGAAATCTTGGTATTAATTCCTAAGTATGAGTGAAAGGCTTACTGCAAAAAGGATGTGAAAACTTAATTTCTCCTTAGACTTATGGAGAAATTAAATATTTGTGCAAAGTATGAGAATGAAAGATGAAGTCTGGTATACAGAGGATGATTACCAGTTGCTGTTTGTTTATTTGTTTGTTTTCCTGAATTTTGCTGTTCTGTTTGTTTGGGTTTTTTAATTTATTTGTAATTGCCATTAGGCAAACCTCTAGCCACTTCTCCATAATCTGTGGTTTTTACTGGAGTGATTTATCAAATCTGAGACTAGTAAGCAACTGAAAAAATTTGATGATATAAAAGAAATACTAAGGTGAAATGCTAATGGTCTGTCTGCTACAGGTGTCTAATATTTGGTTTTGATGTGCTTCCTCTCTGACTTATTGAGTGTGAGTCACTCTACCAAGAAATTGTAAATTTATCAGTGCAAATAAATGTGACTTTCTTTTCTACAGGATTTGGATTTTTGATTAATACTTCTTACATCTGTGATTCCAAAAACTTTTCCAAACACTAAAAAAAATCTCCCTCCAGACAGGTACACTACAAGAAGTTACAAATCAATGCTAAAAGAAATTAAAAATCACATCTCTTCTACATCTTTGGCATACTATACTTTTGTGTGCTGACTGTTTAATGCAAACCAAATAAACTATATTAATATTCCCAGTTGGTTAATATGTGAGCCTTTCCTCACTGATCTCTTATTAATACTGCTTAGCTTAGCTAAAGAAATGGTAATATGTGTATTGTTGGTGAGCTTGCTTTCTTACATTTATAATACAAATTTATAATGGAAGCAATATCACATAGTATTTAAATCTGACATTAAGTGTTTGCCCTAGATGGTCTTTCTTTTATTTAAGTGCCATTACTTTTATGTAGTCCATTTTCATTGCATTTAGTCATATTTTAGTAATAATGTTTGCATGATTTACCAGGAAAATGCAATCTTTGCCCTGAATGGCACAGTGCAAGAAAAAATGGAAGCTGTTAAGAGCCTGAATGGCAAAAAAGTATTATTGACCTATGCTGGCAGCCATGTGTTTCAATTATTTTCAAGAATCCATTTGTCAAATAAGTGGAGCAATGTGGGATGTCAAGTTCAAGCTGGGGTTAGTGCCTTTCTACAGCTGATATGATATATCTTCTGTAGCCATTTAATTGAATTATCCAATTTATTTTTCAAGCAACAATGCTCTACCAAGAGCCATGATATTAAACAATTAAGTACTAGTTTAAAAGTCTGCATTTTGTGTAGTTTATCATTTCTCTGCAGCAGACAGTTGGCCTAGGGCTGTGCTGCATTCTGGTACAGTAAAAGCTTAGTGTCTCAGAGAGCACCCATCCTGACCCAAATAGCCAAGTTTTGAGACCAGTACGCCTGGACAATATGCATGTGCTTTGCCTCGCCAGTACTGTAAAAGCTGTATTCTTAATTTCTGAGGAAATGAGATAGAGTTATTGTTAATTTGTAGGCTTCAAGGACTTTTGGATTTCTGGTTTGAGACTAGAAATTCAGAAAAGGGACAAAACTAAAAGAAATTATGAGAGAAATATTAAGGGAAAGGCTGGGCTAGTTTGCAAAGCTTCTTTAAATTTTTGCAGCAGTAAGAATTATACCATCTTTGTCACCTTGATCAAATAGTGGGGGATTTGTGCTTTCCTTTTTTTATTTTTTATTGGAATTTTTTTGTCTGTAATGCCATGAGAGAAGGATTTGTTTAGTTGGGTACTCATATAGTGTACTAGTCTGCATCCATATTCTTCCACAAATATTTAAAATACTTTCACCAATTTTACTAAAAAATAAGTTTATTTCCAGGTGTTACTAGAAATTAATGTAATTTTTTTTTAAATCTTAGATGTTTTCTTTTGTTGTATATATATAGATGTATATTTTTATATGAGAAGAATAGTTACTGAAACAGAGGGAACAGTAATGACTCTTTTTTTTTTTTCAATTAACATTCAACAATTAAATTTTAATATGGTCAGAGAATTGTTCAGGGACTTTTGTATGGGATACTACACCTTTAATTATCTGCCCTCTGGTGCCAAGCCTTTTCTTTGAGTGCTTCCATAAAAGCTTATTGCAGCTAGTTATTGAGCAAATTAGTACTTGAGTTTTGGTGAAAAATGTCTTTATTAGTCCTAAAACCAGAGTCCCTGTGCATTCCCAGAAGGTGTGATTTTGTTTGATGAATAAATCTAGTAATTATCCTGCTGTTAGGGCTGTACTGCAAATGTCATAAGCAGATAAACAGAAGGAGTAAGCCTTCCGTAAATTCTCTAATTATCTATGTTGGATTACTTATTGCCTGCAGATGATTTATGAGCATATTGATATATCCTTAAGTATTTTCATTTGAGTTCACGGATGCAAATAATTAAGGCAGTAGTAATTTGCAAAAGAAAGTGGCAGGTCAGGGTCATCTCATAAAACTTGTGCTCATGTTCATGCTATGGAAGAAGATATAGGTATTAGCACTTTGACTAGGCTTCCTCCTTTGACATCTTTAGCATTTCCTTTCAGGTTTTTTGTATCATTCCCAATCTTACATAAATATGTCTTAGACCTCATTTTGCTTAGATACCGTGAGGTCAAAATAGAAATGATTGTCAGATTTATTTCCAGTACCCAAAATGTATATGAACCTGGAGAACCACATTGGAAAATGTTTAGATAATACTGCTGAAGGTGGTGATTTTCTTTGTCTTAATATTGTTTAAATGTTGGGTTCATGCTTTTGCATCATATTATATTAAATCCTGTTATATCCCTTGGTGCAGTCAGTATGGATGAAATAAAGATTTCACCTTTCTTTCTCAGAGAAGCACAAAGAATTTATTGAGCCTTTATGTAGAAGCATACAGGAATATAAATTTTTATATAACCAAAGCCTCTCTGTGTGTAGCAGGAGGAAGATAATTTTCTCCATTTCAACTGTTAAGGGAAATTTCTGCTGAATACTCAAGATGCAGAGAGTTTGCTTCTAGTAGTAAAAAGCAGCTGAGTGAAACTACTAGAAAAGCTTGTGCTACGCAATGTGTATAAAGTACCATTACCTTATTTGTAGATTCAGCTGGGATTTGTGTGTTCATATTTACGTGTATTTCTCTTGTCACATGCCTATTCATCAATCTGCCTAATAGTACACAGACTTTGGCCTAATGTATTACATATTTTTGTGGGTAATATTTTCAGTTTTACTTAAAAGTTGATGCAGTGGAACCAGCATGATTTATGGGCTTAGGAATAAAAATAACATAACTATGGCAAAAATGGGTGTTTAGAACTGTTGCAATCACTTTTGCTCAAGGATTATTCAAATAGTGCTCTTCATCTCTTGTAATAACTATTTTAGTTTAATTTTGCTTTAGGAAGCACATTTGAGCAGGCTTTAACATAGGGAGCAGAGAACTGACATTTACAATTTCTATTGATATATCAAATATTTAATCTTCCAGATGTTCTCCCATCACAATAACTTACTTTAGCAGAACTCATATTCAGAAAACACAGTAATTTCATGAAGCTGTATCATACTCAAATGATACAATAGCAAGTTTAGCTGAAAATTCTTCTCAAATTTTTAAAACTGATACTTTGAAATATACCCCCGGAATTATGATAGTGGTTATGATGCTGTTTGCTATGTTACCCCAAGAGTTTGGTTATATAAATAAGGCTAAAAGAATAGTACTAGTTCTTTTCATAAAACTGTGTTGCATGGTTATCTGATTTTTGATTTGTTTTTGGAGGTGCAGAAATGGGACAGTATTGATCTACCTGGCACACATAAAATGTGTGTGAGAATAAAATGAGAATTGTAATGTGGTTTTGAGATTATCACTAGTCTAGAAAAGTCTAGTCTAGAAAACCTGACCTTTCTGATAATTTCTTCTGGGCATAATAAACTTAGATGTCACTTTAAGTATTGTTGCATAAAAATATAGGGCTTGGACAGAATTGTACTCTTTCTTTCCTAACACCTGCATACCATGAATCTGTTATCTTTATGGAAAGCAGTTGTTGTGCAATTAGAATATTCTCCTTTAACTGAGTTTTCTTCTCAGTCTGGCCTTACTACACCTCATTTTTTTTTTTTTTTTTTTTTTAGAAATATTAACTGCTTCTCTCCAGAGTCACAATATGTTTGCAAGAAAAAAAAGATGGTTTATTGAAAAGACCAACCAGAGGAATCAATGATTTTCAGAAAGATTATTAACAGTCAGGGATTAAATACTGAAAATCTGTCTAGCTACTTCTAATCAGCTAAATCTCACATGCCATCAGATATGGATCAGAACTTTTCATAACTCATGTTGCAGATAATCTCCCCATATAGGCAAATCTGGTTTCCTTGGGAACATCTGACATAAATTATTGTTATTGCTATTTTTAACTTAGAATATAATGGTGCTTTTTCGATATTTTTTTTTTACTTCTCCCTGCATAGTAACATTAGTAATATGGCAGCCAGCAATAGCTAGAACATGTGACATAATTAGTGTACAGTGCTTTTAGGACTTTGGGAGAATTTTATTTAAATAATCAGTCAAATATTTTAATCAATTTGGTGCAGCTCCCATTATGTTCTTATTCTGTCCTGCAATTTAATATTGTTTACTGTTGCCTATGTTTATACAAACCTTCTTTTGGAGTACATGTTTGTGAACATGCTTGTAAACTGAAACCAAATTTCCATCCATGTTCAGAGCTTTTTTGGGTCAATTAATAAAAACAATAATATGTGACATCTGACAAATTACTGTACTTATGGAAAATCAAATATAAAGCTTAATATTTAAAACAATCTATTAATAAGAGATTGTAATACTGTTGAGATACCTTTATTTATTAAAATAAATAACAGGTTGAAGTATAGCATAAACTCATGAGGGGTGAATGTGATCATAATATTAGACAGAATTAGTTGCTTGAAATAATTACTGGGATCTATTTTACTTCTTGTAATGTGTATGCAGTATGTCCTTCATAGCACCTCGAAAGTATTCATGATCACCTCATTTGCTGTCAACAACTTTTTAAACTACAGCCTAGTTCACAACTAAGAAATGTGCAGTAAGACTAAAATCCTCTTTCTAATGAGTACCTTATTTGTGGATGAAGGAGGAATGGAAGCTACAACAATCAGAGGTTTTATAATTTCTGGTGTTTTATGTAACAGTTAAAGTCTGACAGCCATGAAGCCAAAAGGAATCTGCTGCAATGTGGAACTGTTAATTGGTCTCTGTCACTGTCTTTTATCAGGCATTACATGAAAGCTAGCCTAGATGAGTGGCTTTTTGCTTTTACAAGAATTAATAATACTGGGCTGTTCTGACTAAAATTAGTTTCATAAAGGTCAGATAGATATTCTAAAATGTCTCTCCTGGCTCAAGCAGAGGGTGCTGACAATTTACTTGTAATAAAACTATAAATATCCAGGTTCTGTGTTTTTAAAGCACTTAATATCTAATTAATAAGTTATATATATTAAATATATCCAGAAGAAAATCCTGAAAAAAATAGTTGTAACCATATTTAATTATAATATTGGTAGCATTTATTACTTTGAACCATTCCTGTTTCATTCAAAATCTGTGCATCAAATATGGGAATGGGAATTATGCATTAATAGGTCAGTTTACACAGGAGGTTTCTTAAATTCATATGTTCAGTTTCGAAATTTCATCATAAATTCTTACCAATTTCTTTTTATATTGGTAAAAATACTTTAAAACATAGGGGTTTATACATATTTGTATATATATTAGTGTACTTGATTTTAAAATCAATGAGTATAATTGAGTCCACTTTACTTCAGGACTTATTGTATACTGACTGTGTATTTGCATTTAATAAGCTTAGATACTAGGGGAAAAATCAGTATAAAAGATTACACCACAGATAATTAATAAAAATCAATTAGTTTGTTAATGAGTACTCTGCCATTACCCAAGGTAGCAGAAACCAGCTGGGGAAAAAAGCAACATCTCTGAATAAGACATTTTAGATACCTGAGATCTGCTGAGAATTTCAAAGGAAATGACTGTAAAAGGCAGCACTACTTGGGTTAAATCTGGCTAAATTTCCTCTTGAGATTGCAGGTCCTCTAGCTAATAAATCTACTAAAAAAGTGATTCACCTTTAGTGTGTGCTATAAACCATCTTTTGATGCCTTAAGTACATTGCTCACTGCCCTGTATTAAAAACAAACCCCATAGTTGTAAATGTCAATGACTAAGATTGTTAGAGCTCTTGCATCTCCTTGCTTTAGTGTAAAAGCTGGAAACACCCATTACCTCTTAGATGACTTTAGGATAACATTTTGCAATCAGATATATAAATGGCATAAAGTCAAACATGATCTGGCAGCGAAATGCAAAATGCTTTCAAAATGTCCTTGGAATGAAATGGAAGAGTTCAATGGCAATGCTTATTCATTTGTAAGTATATTTCTGTAACAAAATCTATAGCATGTTTTCTATCACCTTTCTTTTACTTTGTCTCTCCATTGCTAGGCCATGGTAAATTTAATCTAACTCCATACAGAACTCAAAATAAAATTATAATCCATACACACACTGTCAGCCACATAATTTATTTAATTTTTTTTTTAATTTTATTTTCCTTTTCTCTTTGGGTGGATATATCTGGGAAGTTATCTCTACGGTAAGAGAGGAGAAGGTGCTTGAATCTGGAATCATTGTATACAATCCAAATCTTGTTTTTCTTGCCAGGAAGCAATAGAAAATAATTATGTGTACAAGGTTAAAGTATTGACCTCACCAGAAGTCAAACTCTTTGTATTGATCAAGAGAGACATACACCAGAAAAAGAAAATTCCTCATTTTTAAAATAGTTGCAGATGGTTATAAACTATTGTTTCAAAAATATTTTATCTGCGAGAGAGCTTCTGTTGATGTGTACAGTAAAGGCACAAGACAGATAAGTATAGTATTTTAATGTTGCTGTAGTATTACAGTAACTATGCTGTTTCTTATTTAAAATACTTTCAAACATACAATTGTCATCCTGTTTTGGTAAATTTGGCATGGAGTTCACTGTGAGCAAGGTGCACAGCAGGTGATCTGAATGACTTGAAGTCCTAAGGAATGACTCATAAAACTTAATTTGTTTCCAGAACATTGTGATTTTAAAGTTGGAGAGATAAATATCACTTGTTTTTGAAGCATTGAAAAGACATTGTAATGTTTAAACGTCTGGGTGGGTAGTCAAGAATAATTGTGTATACTGCTGACTGACTGGGTTTCATTATTTATGTGTATATTGGTATTCCTTTATTGGTATCACTGTATTTTAAACTTTTATTTGAAAATCTACTTTTTAGATAATATTAATTGCTTTATCCAATTGAATAGTACTTAAAAGAATTCTTTATTCTCTATTCTACATTCTTTATAGAATATAGTCTATATAGAATATATTCTATTCTATATTCTCTATTCTTTTTCTTGACTGTGTTACCTCAAATCTGATGGTTTATTAAGTACCGATGCTTTATTTAATCTGATCTGATTATTTATTAAATACTAGGATTGATTATGTTCTTTTATATGACCATAAGTTATCTAAATGACCTTTTAAAAATTACTGTCTTTTTAATACATAAGCCTAACAGATAAAATACCAATGCTATAACTTCCTCATTAAACTGCTTGCCATCACAAGCATTTCCTCATTAAGCTGTGTACCTCTGACATCTAAACCCTTTCAGAATGTAATCTTTGTATCAAGTTAGCGGTTCAGACAAGGTGCACACATTTTGAAAAAACAGAGCCAAAATCTCCATATTTACATCATTATTTCAGTTTCCATATAAATCATCTCAATTTTGAAGAACCTATGCTAAGCTTATTGCTTTTCACATATAACACTCTGCTGTGGAAGCAGCAGAGAGTTGTGAATGATGGTAATCTTGGAAGTACACTGTACCTTTAACATTTTTAGTAGCAGAGTTAAATTTTACCTTTTTAACCTCCAGTTATGTAGCAAGCAATGGACTACAATGTGATTCTTTGCACTCATTAAACCTTGATTGCGTTTTCCATCAACCAGAAGGAGCAGGTCCTTGGCATTTATTAGATATTGATAACTATCTGGGGCCAGTGAGGTACAGCACCCTGTGTTATTAGATGTTGCCTGTTGAAGTTTCAAGACATATCAAGTTGAGAGATTCCCAACAGCAGAATGTGTGAGCATGTTTAATTTCAAAACTGAGACCATAGTTTACCTGCCTAATTATATATGGCTTTTCAGACTTATGCAGACATCTCAGTGGTCTGTGAATGTTCATTATACTTTCATGGTATTTACATACATCATATAATATAATGCATCATATAAGGTAATAGCAGTATTATATGGATAATATTATCCTTAATATACATATTTCATGCTTTATATTAATATCCAAGGAAACCACTCCTCCTAACACTACAGATATTTGAAACAAAGGGTTTTGAGAAAATAGCATGTTATCAACACCGCTCTACACATTCTGTCTCTCTGGCTATAGAATAGAGATTCACAATATGTCCTGATTGTACATTATTCTTCATGTGTACAACTGAGCATGTTACAGAACTATTAAAAGAAGCATCATGGCAATTTGTCAATCAGAAGAGTGTTAAAATTAATACTTTGATTTAGATTAAAAAGTCATAGTAGCCCTTTTGTAGCTGTGATAATCTTGTGAGGAAAAAGGAGCAACATTTTTAGAAAGAACTAATATCCTTAACTCCCTGTCTTATTTAGGCAGCTGACACACTGCAAAAATGAATTACTTGGAATGTTAGCTCTCTTAGTCCTCCACCCCTTACAATATCATTCTGCCCAACAAGCATTGCCTCTTATTACAAACCTTGGAATAATGGAGTACCTTATATATTGAGGTTTTTTTCCTCAGTTTATGATTAACATCTAGAAAGATGTGGCTACATTTTCGGATGACTCTTTGGCTGCTTACAGTTAGAAAGCAGCTTAGTTTACTCTAGTGGTTTTCTTTTCTCACTCCACATTTAGAGCTTTTTAGAGATGGGTATTCCCTGGGCTACCCATTCTGCTGGAAAAAATGTGTATCTAACTTGAAAAATGTTCTTAAACCTTGCTGAAGCCTAATGGCAAGTACTGCTTTTCTCTGCTTCCCATTCCCTCACCCTCCATCCCACATCCCACACCCCTCAGCACCCCTCCCACCTCAAAAGAAAGTTAACAGGTTAAATTGATCATCTTCTGGACAAATTGTACCAAATGCAATCACATTCAGTTCAAGGTATATCTTGAATAAATGCTTCATCTTCTACTTCGGTAGATGATGATGAACACTATGTTTTTGCTGGTTTCGGGGCTGTGAGTTTTTTAGTTCAGGAATCTTGTTGCTCCTACCATGAATTATGGGCAGAAATCACTTTTCTGTGTGCAAGCAATATGTTACAGTCAGAAGGTCACTTTGAACTAGGCTGCTTTAGAGCTGCAGAACAGGGGATTTCAGGGGGAGAAGCCATGAGCTGTTAGCTGCTTCTAGTGATGCCTTTTTCCTGGTCCTAAAATCATGAGCCAGACACAGTAGACACAGTTAGTGTGTTAAAAATTGGTTACCTTCATAAGGAATCTTAGGTGCACAATTCACCAGATGGAAAACACTGAAGACGCACACACAGCATAATGCATACACAATTTTTATAGATTTTGCAAATTGGCATATCTGACAATGTGACATATGTGGTGAGGGAATTCCCCCCCAGTTCAACCCTTTTTAATCCTTCCCTCCTCTAGATAGGAATTAAACTCTGTTTATGAAAATGTGTCTTGGAGAACTGTTTCCAGCCTTGGCTCCCAGTAAGAACCAAGATAGAATAGGAGCCTTGGACCCCCACTTTGGAGCCCCTGGAATGTGTTTTGTCGTTTTGCCTTTCAGATTAGGGAAAAATACTGGAGCTAACTACAAATACAAAAATAGGCCACAGAGCTACAAATATATATGTAAAGAATATAGGGAATATATAAAAGAAAAAAAGGGAAAAAATCAATTCAGCATCACTAGTAGCTCTCTCTCTGGATATGCCCAAATTCTTCTTTTGTTTATTCAGTTTCATTTTTTCTCTAACTGACTGTATAGTAAGTCAGTTCATTTAGATTTGTGTCTCTGGATACGTGCTAGCAACCTTTCATGCATCTCAGGTAGAGTTGGGACTGGAGGTGAGGAGAAGCAGTGGAACAAAATTCGTTTCTGGTCATGTTTTGAGTGTCTAGGCAGAAAGACTGGAAGGTGATTTAAGAGGAAACTTATTTCAAATTATGGTCTCATGAGCTTTCATGCTCTTCAAAATTCAAGCTGTAAAAACAGTGCACAAAACATAAGACAACTAGTTTTTACCTATTGCTGTGTAAGTAGTCTTTCTTATACCACATGATTTTCATTCAATCTAGCTTGCCTTTTGCAAAAGAGGGAACACCAACTATGAACTCCTTTGCAGAACTGTGGATTGATATTTGAAAGGAAAAGTGCTAAAACAAAAAATCATGCAGCAATTTAGTGATGACATATTGAATGAAAGTGCAGAACACTTCTCTGCACAAAGCAGTGAGAGAATTTAGATGTTGCCTGTTGAAGTTTCAAGACATATCAATTTGAGGAAACCTGTCATCAGGTTTTTTACGTCAGCCATCTGCTGTGTGTGTATTGGACAGGGAGTTTGGGGCATTAGTGGCAAACAGAACAGTCATGACTATGTTGGTCATTTTGTTTCAAGCCAAAAATCCTATACAGTGCCTAAATAAGGACCGATCAAAACTTAAACACTCTATACTCTTAAATTAATTTTGATATCTAAAAAAGCTGTGCTGAATAGATTCCCAGTTCTTTTCCAGAGAATTTACTGAATTTTAATTACTTCGTAGTACTTTGAACCTAGAATTGTGGTCAGCAGCATCTAAATAATAACTTCAGTAATTTTCCAGCTTGGTACAGATCATGTTGGCAATTTGCAATAAATTATAAGTATAATAATATTATAAATGAATAAGTATAAATATTATCAATTATAATATTATAAATAAATAAATAAATTGTCAATAAAATATCTGCAAGACATTGAGAAGAGCAACAATCCTTTTTATCTATTATTAGTAAAACATATACTGGTTCTAGGACTAAAGTTTAACTCTTCCACTTTTTTCATGTTTTCTTTTTTCTAATTGCTCTATATTATTCAGTTTCTTTATCTCCATCCTTCACTTCAAATAGAGGATGAGCACCATCCTTAAAGAGTCTTGTGAATCCAAATTTTACACATCTGAAGTTCTGCAGTTCAGATTATGTGCAGTTGTGTCCCAAGTCTCCAATATAAAACCACATTTTTCCTTCTTTTATTTAGCAATGGCTATTGAGGTTTTATTCAGAAATAGATTAGCATGTTCTTAAAGAAATAAGAATGTTCTACTGGCAGTCAATGTGTTTTGGGCTGTACTTCATCAAACACTGGATCTCTATTATATAAAGAATACAGAAGTAACAGAAATAGAAGCATACTCTTTAATGAAGAGCAAAGCCATGCCTGAGCAAAGAAAAAACTACTAGCATTTGTAGAAGCTGACTTGAACAGAATTGCTTGTAGATTCTCCATCTGCCGGTGAGATTGCATAAAATTCTGGTTGCGTCTATGTATTAAGATATAGCAGAAATTAACATGAAAGCAAGAAAAGGCAAAGGTAAGGTAAAAGATCTTGCTATTAGGCCATTGCTTTGATCATAGGGTTTCAAATATATCTATCATCCTACATCTGTGAAGCTGTATTAAAAGGTTAATGAAGTTTTGTACCTTTTTGGATTTATTAGAGCTAAATTGCTGTATCAGCAAATATAAGGAATTTAGCACTCTGTGATCTATCAGGAAATAAATTGGTATTGTAAAAGAGTAGAAAGTAACCAAATTTAGTTTCAAATAT
This sequence comes from Vidua macroura, assembly GCF_024509145.1. Classification (NCBI taxonomy): domain Eukaryota; kingdom Metazoa; phylum Chordata; class Aves; order Passeriformes; family Viduidae; genus Vidua; species Vidua macroura. The sequence continues at coordinate 61,569,292 of NC_071611.1, forward strand.
ATCTTAACATATTTTTTAGAGTAACATGTTAAGATTGTTGCAAAGGGCTGCACATTACTCCTCATATTCCTGGGGACAAAATAGCTTATTTAAAAAAGAAACTTTCCTGTTTGGCAACTGAAGTGTTGGTACTTATGTATAACTTGAAGACCTTAGCAGCAAATGCTCATAATTTTAATCATTTCAGCAAGACAACTCGCTTGCATCAGTCTTGTAGTGCGAGGATCATATCATAAGACTGTGCATATAACAGTGATACTGTCATGTGTTAAATGAGCATACCTTGAAGTATTATTTTTTTAAAAATTGAAAGGTTGTGGCAGTAATAAAAAGGTTGAATGGTAATGTCTCTAATTGAACAGTAAGGCCTCTTTCCTATTAAGTCACTCTTTCATCTGTCTTTTTAATTATTGCATTATCATTTTGTACTGCAGTTCACAATGAAACGACCATTTGTGTTTAAGTGAAAGCTAATTATTAGGACTGAATTATTGTGCAGTTTATTGATCCCTATGGTGGATTAAGGGCTTTAAGTTCGTCTAGACAGAATAGTTAGCAAAATGACAAAAGGAAACATATAAGACCCTTGGGAAGAATCCCCACGCTCCATAAGCAATTAATGCCTGCCAGGTAATGGAATTTAAGTTTATACTAAATCTAGCAGTGCTTTGACATTTCAGCTGCCTTATAAACACATTAGTCTAATGAATTAAGACTTATGAATTGTGTTGATATACAAGTAGCAGTAGTTGCAAATGCAAGATATTTTTAGCTCTCTATTGAAAAATGAATACCTTTTTTTAATTTGATGAAAAATTAAATGTGTTCTGTGTAATGTTTATCTCTGTTCACCCTAATGTTTATCTCTGCTCTCTGCCGATGGATGTGCATTAAGAATTTCCGTTTCCCAAAGAACACTAATCTCTTTTATGCATGTGAAAAGTATGTAGTGATAAACCAAAGGGGAAAAAATCCAGCCCCCCCCCCAAAAAAAAAAAAAAAAACAACAAATCAACCTCAAAGACAGTACTTCTGAGTAAGAAGCCAAACAGGCCATTCATCTCAGTCCAGTACTGGGCAAGTTTTAAAGCCATCTATCATTATCTTGATGAAAAAGGCACAGCTTGAGGTAAGTATACAGCCCTTTGTTATTTATAAGAACCTGTCTTTGAGTGGACTGTAAGGAGACAAGACAAAGTGGTTTTACTGGATTCTCTTTTCTTACACAACTTCTTGTGTATGAGGTCTGTTACAAAAGTCTTTCCAGACAACACATGAGCTAGGAGATCTATTCAAGGAAACAGGAAAATGGCTTATGGCACATTACAGTTTTAGGACTTTGTATTTATTTTATATATTTTTTTTCAGATAAATCTCTTTTTTGATTTTGTACTTCAAATTTTTTTTTCCTCCTAAATGCATAAAGAGTGACATTTGGGAAGACTGGTAAAATATGGTTCCCTAAGAAGAACATAGGGTCAAGACTCAGAACATGCGTGCTCTGTCCTTGATTCTCTTTGTGACTTACTCAGAACATTGGATAACTCAGGCTAGGGTACATTTTTTGGGTTTCCCCACATTTCAGAGAGGAATAATTAGTTGAAGACGGAGCCAGGCTTTGTGGTGTCTCTCAAGACCTGGTATGCCATCTACCCAACAGGAATGTGACTGGAGTGACTACATTCATTTGTTCATGTGGGGAATGTGCTGCCTGCTTGCATTCCCATTACTGCTGCCTTTTTCTTTTGAATTAATAGAACAAAGCTTTCCAGCCCAACAGAAGCCTTCTGTTTTGCTCATGATTGTGTAATGCTCATAATGTGTCATTAACTTGAAGCTGATACCATTTTTGAGATAAATTAATAAAAAATTTTGCTGCTGATTTTGGTAATCTGGGAGAGTTTTATATAATGGAATCCTCATTTCAGATTATCTAATAAAAGCTGTCTAAATAAGGAATTACTGTTCTGTCCCTATGAGACAAAAAGGAAGAAATATATGTTTTGCTATATTTTGAGTGTTTGCTTGAAAAGATTGGAAAAAACCCCAATCCAATATTAGAGAATTTTAAGAAAGAAAACGTCCACTAAATAATGACTTGATCAGCTATATCACAAATAAGGAATAGTTTGAAGAGAATGCTTTTAGGGAAAGGCCCATCCCTAAGTGTCTTTTATTCAGAAAGGTTGCAAAGGTATTGATAACTGCTGGCTTCAAGTCTAGTCTGAATTAGACAAACTTATCCAACAGGAGAACTTCTATAACATAGCTTATAATTACTCTGAACATTCTTTTCCTTGTAAAATGACGTCTATGTTATTTTCTAATTTGTGGAGTAACTGAGGCATAACATAAAATTAATCTATATGTAATTCCTTAAGTCAGCAGTGGTTGCCTCTTGTATAACTTGTATTCATTCCACCAATTACCAGCAAAAATTATTTTTTTTTTTTGTTGCCAGAAAAGACAGTTTATTATATGGTTTGGAGAAAAGTCTAGGAAATTATTGAAATGACTGCAGCTGTGTAAGACCTTGAGCAAGTTAATTTGTCTGTATATACCTTTTATCACTGAGGTATTTTGATTATTTTCCTCTTTGTTTGACATAAAAGCAAATGGGAAAATGTAGTGTACCTCATAAATGCTTGTAAAATAGTTCCAGACTCAGATATCGCACCTGTTTAAACATCAGTAAAAGATCTCAAACCTGATTACTGTTCCTGACACTACTCCGGTTTTCATTAACTTAATAACTGAGGAGGTCAATAGTGTCCTTGAATCTAGTGAGATGGTTATTTCAGCCTTTTTCCCACCATGAGAAAAGAATATGCACTATTTAAATTAGTGTGCTGAATATGCCCTGTTGCTAACTGGGCAACCGTGCAATACCTTTCATTATTGAATCCGGTTCCTTGAATGAATATGATAGAAGACATGCAGGCTGATGGGCTTAGATTAGCAATGAACCTAGTAATTGTCCGGAAATATATATTTAATTCATAAAAAGTCTTAAATCATGACATAATGATGGGGAAGCTTTTAAAAGAAAATGAAATACTAGTAATCACAAAATAATTGAGGATGTTGGAAATATTCTTTTTCCTGACAGTATAAAACTTTTTTACCATTTCTTTGATGATATGTATAATTTTCATTATATTCACATATGTAAAATAAATTAAAATTAATTTGCATAGCAATTTTTCTAAAAAGCAGCTAAGTTCTAGAGATAGGTCATAAAAATGAAAATAATGCATTGAAATTTATCTTTTAGTAAGAAAAAAAAAATTATAGAAGTGATATAGCAGTATATGTTACTACATATAGTATATGTAATAATATATACATGTAATATGATCTGGCATAATAAAATTAAATTAATGTTAGGGAGATTAAGGCTGGCTGTGTATTTAAAAAAAAAAAATCACTGTCTGTCTCAGATTATGTTTTGGAATGTGCTTCCAATATGTATTATATACTTCTGTTATTTCTAATTGCAATGAGAAACATTATATATGCAGCAGAAAAATATTTGTGTTGTTTGTGCTGGTCCTGCAAATCTTACGTTGTCCATTGTTCTTTCATTCTTCCTGTGTTCTAATTTACCTATAAAGAAATATTTAAGTATCTTTCCTTAAATTTCAAATTCACTCAGGACTTTAAATTGGTATCACTATTATTTCTGTGAGCAGTGGAAGTTGATGAGTCTGATTTGATGTTCTAACAATGAAGCTTCTCCCAGGCCAAGACAATTGCTTTCTCTAATAAACCATAATCAGTTTCTTTCAATGGTTGATTTTTGAGCTGTCTGATTTTAAAGTTTTTTTGCTGCACTGGGTAATGGGATGTCAGCATAGGAGTGTGGTGAGTGTAGACCCTTTTGTCTTGCTTAGTCTCTTAAGATGAATCACAGCTCATTTTTGTATGAAGATGAAAGCTTTATACATTTTTATGTTTTGGTTTTCGCTGTGAAGACTGAGAAGCCTTTTGATTTTTTTCCCTTTAAACCTACAAATTTTCTGTCACTGTCATAAATACTTCTGTCCTTCTCAAACATCCTAATGAGTTATAAGTTTCCAAGACTCTCTTCAGTGAAAGAGTGCTTGTACCACATGCATTAGAGCTACTTTATAAGAGAAAATAATTAAATACAGAATAAATGTCTTCAGTTTTGAACAAGCATGAAAATTCTCAGTTCCAATGTCTTCCCTGCTGCTCACTGAACCTTAAAACAGGGGTTTATCCTGAAGTGTCTTCTGAGTTGTAATTATCATAATAGCATTACAGCACATGCTTTTTTCACTGCTGTTACTCAAACTATTCTGACAGTCTTCCTTCATCAAATTAGATGTTATACTCTTATGCTTAGGTTGCATTGCTTGGTATTCCAGGCAACAGAAGAGTTGATCTATTTATGGAATATATCAGATTCTTCTTGTCTCAATGACTCTGCTGGGCTTTATAATTCATTTAAAAACAGATTTCTTTGATTCACACAAAGAGTGAGTTTGACTGACTAAGCTATGAAATCACTTTAATGTTTTATTTTGGTTTCTGGTATGAACATGCCTTTAAGTGCTAAAAGGTGATATGAACTACTCCTCTGAATTTTTCTGCACTGGCCATTCATATCCACAGAAATAGCATGTAGTAACTCCAAGAACCTTATGACTCAATCAACACTGACTAAAAAAGTCTACTATTCTTATGCTGCAAATCACTATGTCTTCCTTAAATTCTAGATGTTTCCACCATAAATTATTTAAAAAACAATGTTTAGATATGGACTTACATATTCTTTAAGGAAAGAATCAGTGTATTCCTCAGAAACAGAATTTTGCTATTTCAAATATTAAAGAAAAAGTTGGTAAGTGTGATTCTACTTTCTTTATAATTCTAGAAAAAAAAAATTGTGGAATTATGAATTCTTTCACATTGCTAACTTTAGCTATCCTGAAACTTTGCAGAAATAAGACTATGAAAGCTAAGGTGGTGAGCTAATCTCTTAGAAAATAAAATAATAAAATCATACCGAAATCAGATAAGTGTAGAAATTAGGTGTCAAATCCACTGTAACCTTTGCGTGCATTATTAACTAATGTAAGATTATATTAGAAATAGACTGCTCTCTGCAAGAGCAGATATGCATTATATTATCACAGAAGGACAGAAACTTCAGATTATATTTTGATAAACATTCCGAAGTTTGTTTGCAAAATTGAACCTTCTATGTACTTCATCCTGCAGCTTTCCTGACTCTGTTTTTCTCACTGGCTGTTCCTCCCAGCACTTGACTTCTTCACAGGTGGAATTGCCATCCCACCTGTGTCAGTCAGAGGATGCTGTGAAGGACTTCAGCCCTTCTGTTATGCTAAGACAAGGAAATATGTAGCTTACTTCATCAACCATATGTGACACTCAACTGGTGTAAAGAGAAACAGCATAACTGAGAAATTGCCCATCACTTCTAAAAGTGCTCTTAGTATCTGACTTTGTAGTCACTTTTCCCTTGCAGACGTACAGCTTAAATTAACACTCCAAAGTAGATCTTTCAAGAGCCATTAATGTGCTGTCAAGCCAAAAAGAGGTGTTTACTATACTACAAGTTTCAAATTGTCCTATTTCAGACAAGCCAAGTCCAGCCTGATACTCTGAAGTAATTTCTGAAGTCCCATTTATATATGACACTGACTAATATGTGCTGGTTTCATATCTGATCACATATGAAGACAATATACTCTCTTTCTGCATTCTCTTTTTTAAAGGGAAAATTAATTCTTCATAGCCTTCAAATAAAGTACTACTTCTCCTCTTTCAAGTGAGAAAGAAATATTTTCTCCTTCTACATTTGTAAGAGTTCCACTTAAAATAAAGAATTATTTTGTCATTTTTATTTTTTTAGAGAGCCAAAATCATGAAGCACATCTTATTTGTCACTGTATGTGCACAAATCACCTGAGATTCTACGTATGAATCTGCCTACTTGTTTCTGCTGCCTATCTGCATAGTTTTCAGTTCTTTATACCTTTATCTCTTTTCTTAATGCTCATAAAATCTGTATCGGTGTTATGTAGAGAAATCCAACAGCTTTGAAAGAATTAGAGCAGAGTGTGATCTGCACTTAGGTAGGATACATAAAAAGCTCTAAGTCTGTTTATGCAGTTCAGTGTAGTCTCCATTTTCTTTGTACAATATTTACAGCCAAAGTGGTCACTGCACTACAGAGAATAGTGAAAGAAGCAGAATTAGAACAAAAGAAAGAACATCATTGAGATTTCATATTTAGGTCAAGTTCTGGTCTTTCAGACACAAAAGCTAGTGAATACCAAATACTCAAACTCAGTTAATTTTTCCGAAGAATTTTAACCTCTCTCAAACCTGATAGTAGTCAACATGATCACAGCATCACATATCTGAAGAGTAACTAACAGTTAGAAGAATTAAATACCAACACTCCCATAATGCCATGACATGTCCCTGCTCTGTGACACTCTGAGCCACACTGACTGCCTCTCACTGCCTATTCATCCACAGGAATGAAGAGCTGTGTGGCCATTTAGTTCCCACTTGCAGTGGAGAGAAGGAAGTTTGAGGGAGATGCACTTCCAACCATCCTTAAACAAATATTAGTTTTCATTCCTTGGATGACATTTAGAGAGAATCAGAAAACTCATAGTTAACCAGAGATGTCTTCAAGGCCCTTGTTGGGAACTTCTGCTTTGTGAGTTTAGATAGTTTAAATACTGGCAAATTAAAGGCAAGGAAGAAGGCAGGGGAGAGGTTCCCTCTTTTCCCTATTTTTTCCATTTCATATTTGTCTTGTCTTTTGGACCTTTCACTATTCAAAAAGGCACCTGTGTTGTTTACCAGAGTTGTAATGAAGCGTGCAGTGATATTAGCCATCATCAACTGAGTCTCTGGTCCTTTTTACATTCATCAGTTGGCTTCAACAGTGTGTCCTTTGTATTTATGAGATTTTATTGTCAAATGACAGATAATTTTTGTGATTTTTAAACTTATTATAGTGTGGGACTTCAGGGCACAGGGAATATTTCTTTGTCTGCTCTGAGGGGTCTTGACCCCTAGAGGAGTACTGACTTCGACTTTCAGTCATAGAGGAAGCTTCTAAGATTTTGAGAGAGACTAGAGTTTACAAGAGTGTAAAATAGATAGTAGAGAATAGTGTAGTTTGTCACAAGTTGAAAGATTTAGGTTTTAGGGTTTTTTAGTATGGAGGCAAGATGTAAGATATTGAGCGTTGTCCTGAGCTTCTTCTTCTTCTTTATTTATTCTATTTTTTGTAGTATTAGTAGTACAAAGTAATTAGTTAAGGAAAGTTGTAGTTTTAGGTTATGTAGACAGACAAGAGATTAGTTATTAGTAGATAAATAAAAATAAAGTGCATTTTAAGAATTAAGTGAAACAATTTTAAAAAACCTTGAAACTATAAAACTTGTTGCCATTTTGTGATGCTTTTCCTGCGTGCAAAGTCTGGTGCAAACAGTGTACTGAAGTTTTGATAAGATAGTAATAAGCAACAAACTGAAGACCAAAAAAGTCCTGTGTGTCTCTCTTTCCCAGGACAGAACTGCTACAAGGTTTCCCCCATCAGGGGAGCCCCCTGTAGAGCCCAGCAAGAGGGGCAAACACCCATATTGTAGGAATCATGGACTACTATATTCACAAGTACATGCATTTGAAAATCAAGGAGAAAAGTTGCCCTCACTTTCATGAACTTGAGGATTGCTAAAAGCTTGCTGCTGCCACTTCAGATAGGTCAGTTGTCAGCCTAGTAGGGCGAGATTCCCTTTGTATCTGTTCCGTTGTAGTTGGGACAAACAGTGGGGTACTCTTATCACAGGAACCTATAGGTTCAATCTGCTTTATACCCACATCCTGAAGCTTTTCTTTCTCAGATTTTTTGTGGCCATTTTGCACACTGCATTTATGAACTGTAATTGGAATCAGAGAAGAGTGGGGTTTTTCTTTAACAATTTTCTGTAAGGTCAGGAGAGAAAGAGTTCAGTCTTGTGGTCTCTATTCACTGGAGGTACTAGAAGCAAACTTTGTGATCTGAAGAGATGCAGGATCTGCAGCTTTTCAGATTTTTATTATGTTCAGCTTTTCCAATTATGTTATTCTTATATGTAGTCCATTGCTATTTGCATTTGACTTTCATAAAGATATTCATTTTGCCTAAGATCCTGAATAAGGTAGAAAACCAGTATCATCTCATGAAGAGAAATGTTCATGGGTCTTGTTTATGTGTAAAGAAACAGAATTAAATCATGTGGAAGAAGAGATATGTGGCACGAATTCCCCGTGTGGGTATGCATATCATGCAAGTAGGAGCAAGGCTGAATACCTCCCATTGAAAAATAAAAATTCCAACTGGAAAACTATACATATATATATATATATGTGTGTGTGTGTGTGTGTATATGTATATATATAGGCACATATATATATATAGAGGCACATATATATATATATATATATGTATATATGCACACATACATACAGACATACATATATATATATATTATTTAAGAAATATCTAGTCTGTTATAATCTGAAATAAAAGCAGAATTTCCTGTAAAATAATATCTTAATTTTTTTATTTGGGATTTAAAGGATTTGAATATTTTGTCAAAATTATTTTAGAAAATGGATTTTAGTGTTGGAAACATTTTATATAAATCTAGCACTGCATTATTATTATTGCACTGCTACTCAAGAACTACATATAACACTGTTGCAAAATGCTTGCAGTATGACATTTTTGTTCTGAATGTGTTGTCTTCTGACTCAGTTTTTGTCAGCATTTCAAAGGTTAAAATGAAAAAGCAATGAGAGAAGTCACAAAGAATGAAACAGAATCTGGACTGAATCTTGTAGCTTATGATATAAATCTCTTCTTGAGATAAAGTTTGAACTGAGGGGGAAAAATTACCGTAAGTGAAAACAAGAGTTCAGAGGCCTGTGTAACCAAAAAAGTTTTTACAACAGTTTTGTAGCAACTGGACCAGATTTAAAACGTCTATTTCCAGTAATTCTATGTTACTTAGTCTCATCTGCTAAGGAAAAGATATCTTAATCCTTGTTTTCACATGGTAGACTGTATTATTTACTATCAAATGCTCATTTTTATAATGTATGTTATTAACCTGCAAGTTGTGTAAATGTTTTGATACATGCATACTGGTTTTTTTATATATTGAAAATTATTGTGCTAATATCCATCACATTATAAACTGTGACAAACTGCATATATGTGTTTCTTCTTTGCTTGTTTTTAGCTGGAATAATTCAGATATTTCCTTTGGTTTGGAAATATTACAACCTTCAAAAATTCATGGGTAGGCTATTTATCAATTGCCATTATTCTTTAACTGTCTGGTTTTACATTTTATCTTCAAGATAACTTTTAGAACTGATTAAAATTTTATTTTCATCTAACAGTTTTAGACATTTATATAGTTTTGTTTGTACAGAAGTATTTATTAAACACTTCTAATAATCGTGATATTTTCTTAGAGAAACTAAGAGGTTTTTTTTTTTTTTCCAATAGCTGCAAATACATTAATTATCTTTTTAGGTTTTTTTACCAAGAAATATTGAAGTGGTACTGCAAACAGAGTTATTTAAGAGTAGCTTTTCAGAGTAAATATCTTTAAAATACCTGGGAAAATGCTTGATACAAAGCTCTCTGGACTGTAATGAACTTTTATATGTTCATACATACATATATGAATATATATTTATTATATTCATTACCTTCATTAATTCATTTTTATATAGCAATGTTGTAGGTTGGGTTGATTTAGTCAGAGATTTTATTAATGTTAGCTAGGTTTGTTCTTGTACTCCCCTATTTTCCCCTCACAATGGTTTGCTCCAAGTTGTTTACCACGAAAGCTCCTGCCATTCGGATCCACAGTTACCTGTCAATCTTCTCATCTCTCCCTGTTTTCTCCTTGTTTGGTTCTGTCAGTCAAGGTTTGTTCTCTCCTTGTCGGGGTGTCAATATTGAAACCACTCCCAGCTTCTTCATGAAAGTTCTGTATCAATCACTTCACCTTTGCCCTTCTATTTGTCCCAGAACACTGTACCCACCTCTGTTATGTTACCATTGGTTGTTATAATCTATGTCGTTTCTCTATCATTTGTCCCCATTGGGCGAGCCAGGTTTCCACCCCTGTCCGCCCACCCCCTACTTAATCTGTTGTCGTTCTTTGTTCTCCGGCATTTTGCATTGCATTGCTCTGGGAGCGTTTTGTTCCGACCATGCATGGGGGAATAAAAGTTCTTAGGGCTCGCAAACAAAGTGTCCTTCTCTCGTCCCTTCATCTCCTCTGAGTGTGTGAAGCCGCCAAAGCTGCGTTACCCACGCCGCAGGGCTCAGCATTACCAGGGAGGCAGATGCCAATTCCCTGGAGTGCCCGCACACACGTGGTGGCCACCCAGCCTTACACAGGCAGTGCTAGCCAGCGCTTCTCGACTGCTTGAGGTTGTGACAGGCAGCCACGGCATAGCAATACATATTTCGGTCTTTTTCATGATAGTTGTCAGTGTATTTTACTGAAAAATCTTTTGCATCTTTCAAAAAAATTTAACAAACATTGTTAAATTGTATGTTCTGACAGAAACTAGTCTAAAGCCTTTCGGTATTCTAAAGGTGATAATGGCTTCATATAAATTGAATCCCTTGTTGATGGGAACAAACACCAAAAAAAGCAGGTATGCAACCCATTTATTGGTATTGGTAAAAATCTAAACAAGCTTCAAGTGAAGCAGGAATAAAGAACCATTTGTTTTGATGTAATTTTAATATGTTAATAAAGTACTTTGCAAAAATTGGGTAATTTTACCTGTGGTATGACAGGGATACAAAAGGGAAGTGTGAAAATAAATGAACACTTGAAGAACAGAAATAATAGCATGAAGAGGACATGAAAGATTAGCAGAAGGCAGGTGTACCATAGACAGATTTAAGCCCCATTCAAACCTGGGGTTCTGTTCCTGTTTTTCAGTGTTTATCAGAATAACAAATTTCAATTCTCATCTTTTTAACTTCAGATATTCTGCATGTTTGGTTAAAGGTTTGTCTAGAAGACCAAGACAGGGAGTGATTGCTTTGAGGCAAATGTTTACCTGGAAAAACCAGTTTCTACCCTTAATTTGTGTCAGTAAGTTCTGGTGCTTGCACATGATTTCACTGACATAGTTTGCATTTTCTAACATATGTCTCAGTGTGGGACCTCTGTGTGTGTTTTAATGGCTGTCTTGTTTTGGCAGGCTGTGTTCATTGTTCTGGCAAGATTTCTCATGGAGAATGCTGTGTTATGTAAACTTTGATGGATTTGGGTTTTTTGCTTATTGTGAAAAGACTAGAAGAAAAATAAAAAGAAAGGAGGTTTTGAGAAAAACAGTAGATACTTCTAGAGTATCTACTAGTATAGAGTATCTACTCTAATACTAGAGTATTTAGTAGATACTTCTATAAAACTACCTTGAAGCAGTTATTCCAAACAGACTCAGCTTGAAAACTGAGCTTTCTTCACAAGTAAGTATTACAAAGACAGGATAGGTCATTAGACCAGTAGACACTGTTGGACATGAACAGATCTTCAATCTGATATAAGTACAGAAAATTCCCTTTGTGGTGTCTCCTAATTTGAAGGAAATCTCTGGGAAGTCTCATAAAAGGAGACATGGGTGGATTTCCCCATCAAAATGCATATCTAATTACAGAAAAATTAGTTACTCTGAAGTAAGTGCAAATCTCCATCAAGGCAAACATGTCCCTAAGCTAGTGGAAACAGTATTGAGTGTTATTATGATGACAGAAGACATTCACGCCAAAAACTGAATTTAACAATAAAACAGAGGAAGAAAACAAGCAGAAAGAAAATGAGTTTGAAAATTAGTCTCATGCTGAGTATTCCTTGTACTTCAAACTCTTATTGATAACCTTTAATTTAAAGTATTTCTGCTAACATTAAATGTTTAAGCCCCTAGTTTTCACTACCAAGGGAAACTATTATCAGTCTTTTCCAGTCTCTTCTTAACTTCTTATCGAAAGGTGTGATTCGTGGCAATTCTTTTCAAATTTCTTCTCTATGCCAAAACTATTTTTTAAATAATGCCTATTGACAAAATTATAAACCTTTACACTAAAAGTAATAAATAATTTCAATATGTAACACACTTTGCTCCTCTTATTTCCCTTCTTTGTCATTTGACTCTAGGTCCAAATGCCACATCTTGCTAAATTATGTTTATTTTTTCCATTGTAGGAGTATGGTTATGTACTTTAGCACTAAAAGGCTTTATATTTAAACTGTGAATACACCAATGAAGCACTGAGAATGAATGAGTATTTTTTTACAGTAAACCAAATCCTTAATGTCAAAGAGACTGCCTGAACTCTGCATCTCCTTCTTAAGATGTCATTTTCTACATTGTTTAGAAGGTCTATACCTATTCTCTATAAGAATAAGAAATCAAGGTAGAAGTCAATGTCTTAATTTTCTGACTCCTTTCCTTTATTTTTTTCAGTATTCTTTTATGTGACATTACAACATTGTTTCCTTCCTGTTTTTTAGAGAACACTAAACTGTTATTTGCCCTCCTACACAAGAATTCCCCCTGCAATCCTCCCGGTTATGAAGGAGGTGGTCCTTTGGCATACTTATTTCTCACCTCTATAAATTGATAAATTGACATTTGCTTAATTTTTATGTTTTTTTGAGGTGGTGACCATTTTGCCAGGTTAAGGAGCACTAATAAGGATTTCGTTTGGGGAAAATTTTAACCAAATATCTAAATAAGCTTTGAATGAGCAGTTAACAAATTGTTTACAAGTTTCAATTCCAGACATTTGGGCTTTTTGCTTTGGTCTCTTAAAGCAACATTTGATGGCCTGTAGCATTCTAACTACATTAGCAATTGCCTATTGAACTATCCAGTTGTAATATTTTTATTTTTCCACCTACAAACCTTCAAATTCATATCACAATGATTAACATTTCTATACAAACATATGTACTCTACATATCTTTTAAGGTAAGAGAAACAAGTAGCCTAAGCATGCCCTTCCCTTCCTTTTAACACCAGAAAAGGTAAAACTTTATTTGTTGAAATAAGTTAGTGCAAGTGAACGCATATGTCTGCTTTTGATGTGAGTCATATAGATTTTTCTAATTCTATAACGGAAGACTTTTACTTTTTTTGAACAGGCCTCTGCACTAGCATTATACTTTGATTTGTTTTAACCTGCTTCATACAATGACTTTTCTTGCATTCAGTCCAGGTACAAGTTGAAACTGATAAGAGCTGGCAGTGTTTATTTTATCGTGAACCTTATTCAGTCTGATACTTAGTTATGTTTCCATGTGGTTTTGTAATATTTTTTAATAGTTTTATTTTACTCCCATGATTAGTTTCTGTTTGTTCTAATTTCTTTTTGACTCTTTCTTGACCTTGAGGTGAAAAAACACAGAAGATATATTCCCTCAATTTAATGCCAGTCTGAGGTTTTTCTCCTGCATCATCAGATCAATGAAAAGTAAATAGCCTACATTTCTTGTTTCACAGTGCAGTATTGATCTTTCTTCAGCTTTTGCTGTGCTTTTTCCCTGTGCCTTGTGTCTTTCAACCCCTGGGACCAAAGTGATTGCCATAGATTGGACAAGCTAACAAGCACATGATAAGGAACTAGTGTTGTGTGGTATTATTTACATTCTCATGCCTGGTATATAAAGCCTGGACCTCTCTGCATTTAAAGAGAGGTGCCATTTTGTGTATGGCACAAGTCACTATGAAAAAGAGCTACAGGGAAGGCAGTGGTGCAGCAAAGGATTTTATTCTCCACTCCAATCTTTTATTCCTACAGCTGGTGCCAAGCTGGGTGAGGACATTACCCCTCTGAAAAGTACGACAAGTTGCCTGAAGGGAATGCCACAAGCTGCCTTTTTCTATGGCGATCTATGGGATGGTAGCAGCCCACAGGTAAGTCTGAACTTGATCTTATAATGACCGTGATATGTGTGTCAAGTTCCATTTAAATTTGGAGCAGCAGGAACCTATGCAGAAAGTTTGAGAGATGGACTGGAAATATACAATTTCTAGCTGGAAATAGAACAGTCAGTATAATGTAGTGAGTATATTTTGTGGTTCAGCATTGGAATGAGAAAAGCCAAAGTCACTATTTTATTTAGTAAATGAACCAAATGAATCCAGTAACTATGGGGAGTCTGAGTGTTATATGCTTTTTTTTTTTTTTTCAAAATATTGTGGAAAGCATTTTCCATTTTAATTTATATCAATGGCAGAACCTTAGGTTTTAATGCTTAGAAATACTGCCTATAGTGTCTACCTGTCCTCAAGTGCTACACAGATTGAGAAATAATATTTATTTCATCTCTGGGCGCTTAACTGTGCAAAGTGATCCCTGCTAATGAAAAGTGGTTAAATAAATAATTGATATTGTATTACATATTATGCAGCGTATTGTTTCTTTCAGGGAGATAGGTATTTGTGCTGTGCAGTGGAGAAGTTTTCTGACATTGCTTTAGGTTTCTGAGAATGTTGTTTTTGTCTCCAGGTGCTTATTAGTCCCTAATGCTGTTAGATCGCTACCATACTATTCTGTTGTAAGTAAGCCTCATATAGTTTTTCATGCATTTAAATTGATTACTGAACATAAATAATCTATAAATAATCCCTTGATGTACCATGTTCCAAAGTACTAAAGAATCTATACAGTCTGTAAGGAATACTTGCTATTTTATCTGCAATCTGGTAAAGTAATATTATTATTATTATTATTATTATTATTATTATTATTATTATTATTATTATTGTTATTGTTATTGTTATTGTTATTGTTGTTATTGTTATTGTTATTATATTAGTACCTTACATGTGCTTCTGTGGACATGCTATTTTTCACTTTTTATTACAGTGCTACAGTAACTAACATGAATCCTGTACTAATACAATAGTGAACTGAATTCTATAGCCTTATTATTAACAGCACATTGATATATGATTTTCATATTTCCCATGGACACCACTGCAATGCAGTTTGCTGGCAATCTTTTCAGCTCTACTCCTTTAAAATGTAGATCTTTGTTGTTTAATGTGTTTTAAAAAAGTCAGTGTATACTACACAAATTATTCTTAATGTAGGAGCTATTCTGTATCTTTCTAGTTTTTTGACATTTTACACTTCTTGGAGCTAGATGATTGTTCTAACCCAAGCTATTATGTAATCCTTAGGGTAACCCTGCTGCTGATTTGAACGCTATTAATTTTCTATTATAGTGTGCTAAAGATGTTCTACAGTGTGAAACTCACCTGCATTATTGAGTCAATGACCAATTGTAGAGTTACTCTGTGGCAGTTGGAGCTTAACTCAACCCTTTGGGATCTCATTTATTATTTGCAGATATTGATTCTGGAAAAAGGAAAAGCTAAGATGTGTGAATCTAATACTGAATTAGACCTAGCCTACAGCTGTTAACTCCTAATGGTCAGCTTACTATATGTGTGTCAACTGAAGCTTATATTTCTTTATGTTTTCATGTACAATAAGCTATTTGCTGCCACTGCATAAATATTTTAAATCTTCTAAGCAACCTGCTTAGTCAGATATCTGCTATATTCAAATTGAATTAAGTTTTAATTATTTTCCTGATTCCTTCTGAATATACAGATTAAGAAAATACTTAATCAAGTTTAGTTATGTTTTAAATAATTTACTAGAAAATTTATATTAAAATGTACTTTAATTCCTACGACAACTGTGGTTTTTTCTTGTGAATTTGTCTCCACAACAAGGGCTATATTGTATAACATTAATTAATGAAGTAAGGATATAGTCTCCTATTTTCTCCTGTCATATTATCAATATGGTAACCTTCCAGCTTCTCTTCTTGCTGTAATGACTTAATGACATAGCAAGAATCATAGTAAGTACCATTTCTTTTCCTCCTCCATTCTGTCTTCTCCTTTCCCACTAATTTATCTGAACATAAGCTGTTGGAAGTTTTGTGGACTTGATTCATTGGTGTTCCATACTCACCTAAATGCCTTTTACAATGGACGGTGCAATTCTAATAAAATCAGTCTTTATCAATTACTTGACTAACACCAAATCAGTAATAGACAAGGTTTATACAAGACAGAGAAATTTAAATCTTTTAGATAGGAAGAAAATGAAGGCAAGATGGATTTGGAATGGCCTGGTAGATAAAACTTGGCCATATTCTATAAAAAAACGGCATGCCACAGAGATGATATTGTCTGGCAGAAAAGTGGTGTGTTTAGGTGATCCCATTTGTAGGGACATATCTGTGTCTACTTTCAGGCTATAGAAGGATTTCCTATTTTATTTTTATTTATTGAGTATTCACTATTCTTCCCAGGTTTGCAAAGCTTTTCAAAATAATGCTGCTGCAGGCCAGGTGAAAGCACAATTGTCAGCCTGTTAATGCAGCATGCAAGACTGCACAGTAATCACTGCAAAGTGAATAAAGCATAAGGAAAAATCAGCCAATCAGACAGCAAAGGACTTAAGTCTGGTCAGAAATATATCTATAAACATTAACCCAAGTTCTGCTATTGACTTTTGATAAAGGTGTTGGGGCACTGCCAAGAGATGTTCCCTGAAATCTCATGAGTAGTAGTGGAGATGACCACATTTAACCCAGGTTAACCACCTTCAGGATGCCAATCTAGGCTCTAATGTCCTGCTTTGGATGGGGGTAGTGCATTAACATGACTAAGATAAAAGGTGCTACCTTGTGGTTATTCTAACAGTTCTCTGCATGCATAATGTACAGATAAATACACCTAATGTACAGATAATGCAGTCTCTTCACAATATGAAGCTGTAAATGTTTGCTGCCTTAAATGATCCAGGGATCTATCACTCTTTTCATAAAAAGCTAGTGATGACAACATTTGCCTACACCTTGCTTGTGCACATACTCAATTATCTTATTTTTAGATGTTGAACATGTCTCTCATTTAATGACTTGAGTAACAAGAGCTGGGTTATTGGGATGTAGTCCTGAAGAGCCTTCCATATGGTCTAGAGGTTTCTATATGGCCCTGTATGGTTTCAGATGCCTCCTATATATATATATAAATCCACCTTTAAGGGTGGAACTGTTAATATTATTAGATGCAAGTTTGCATTTTGTATATGGAAACAATAATTTAGATTTTATAAATAAAGACAAATTTTAAAGAAAATAAGCTCCAAAACTATTTTCCTTTTGACTAATTTTTATCTAAACATGAAACTTTAATCCCAAAGCAAATTATTTAATACCTTAAAAATATTTTGAAAATATCAGTGGCACCCCTGGTGAAACAACCAACATTTGCCTGAAGGCTGAAAGTGCTCCGAATGATGTCTTAAAACATTGAAAATCATGTCAGATTTCAGCCTGAATAATGTAGGTAAAATAAAATATTATTAAAAGCTGGAAGCTGGTGACTATGCAAGCATTAGATAACTCAAATAAAATAATCACTATTTTATAACTTCTCCAGCTGCAGTTACTTTTTAAATTGAATAACGTGATTCAGTATTTTAAAAGGCATTTACATTGTAATGTATGCAATCAAATGTTTCAAATTTTTGTAACCATACAGTTAAAAATTCAGTCTAATGTGTAATAAGGATGTTTGTAAGGTAGCTAGTCCTCAATAAAAGCTACTTAGAAAAATTATTATGTAGAATGCTGAGAATTGATTTCCAAAAGTGTGGCAGAGTTCCCTATTTATTTCTTACTCTGAAATTACTATGTTCATTTTCACCATTAAGAGTTTAACGAAAAAAGAAAAGAAAATATTATTCTTAAGGAAAAATATTTTTACTTAGTCAATAATGTTAGTTCATTACATTTCATAGGATTCATGTAATTCTTCCTGTTATTATAACACTCTCAGGTAAATAGTTTATTTCCTGTGTAAAGTTTGCTTCTATCATTTGCCACGATTTACTAAAATACTATTTAGAAAAGCTGGAAATCTAAAGAAATACTGAAAATTGTAAGTATAAGTTTTGTGTGTGTTCAGCCATTAGGGTTTAGAATGCATATACTGATTTTTAAAAGAAATTTTATATCGATTTCAGAATCATGTTTATTTAATGAATTTACCAAATAATTATATTATTTGAAGCAATAACAACCTACTAAAGGTACTTCTTCCCCATTTCCTCAGTTCATCTACAGGTGTGTTCCAGCTCTGCTCTAGTAAAAATAAATAGAGATCCACAAGAGATCATGACTCTGCTGGATGCAAGTCCAGTGTATATATCTGCCTTGCAGATTTCTGCCAAAAACTTCCATATTTTGCTTATACACTTAATTATCATTTCTAAGGTCAAATAAGAGGAAAATTAAAACTACACCAGTCAAATAGATTTAAAAGATAAAGGCAGAAGGCCCATAAAGTTTTATCTTTCTTTTTTCTGTCTCTTCTGAATCTCTTACTATATAATTCCAGAAAACAGAGAACACAATAAAATAGTAGTTAACCAAGAATCCTTGAGTGCTCAGATACAGTAAGTAATTAAAAAGCCAAAGAGAAGGAATCTCTTTCCCAAATCTGGCTATTTCTTGATGAAAGATGAGACTGCTGCCCAGTTCGGACAGCAGTGCTCAGGTGGGGAGCATACTGGGGATTCAATGAGTACAGACTGGGCAGTGGTGGAAATTTCAGCACTCAGCCTTGTCCTGGTCCCACAAATTATAATTTCACAACAAGCAAGATATTGTTCATCAATAAGATGATTACTGAAATACTGTTCATCGTGTAGATTACTAAGCATATTACTTTTATCTAAAAATCAGTTATTGTATTCCAAAATCATATTAAGTCCTGACAGAGGAAAAAAGGAAAATAAACAAGGGTATAAAACATGTGATTGATTACATTCAAGCTTTTCTCTTTGGATTTTTGTACCCAGTACATCTTGACTGCGCCAAGTTACAATTCCTTCCATTGCAATCAGTTTCAAACACAGACAGAATATAAGATCAATAATATATAATATTAATATACATTGTATTTAAATTATTAGAGTTAGTGGTCTGTGTTCTAAATCAGCTATTTCTTCAGTACTTATCTGACTACCAATAATATACAATACCAGGAGTTTATTCTGTCATTCATTGGAAATGAACACTGCAAGTAGCTGACCAAGTACCTCCTCTAATATGCATTCTTCTTTCCCTTCTTCCTGTTTAGAAAAATATTATGTACTGAATTGCAAAGTATTGTGATCTGAGCTAACAGTGTCTGTTCCAGGTTAGTGAAGGCCTGAGACAAAATTAGATCATATGAGGGTGTAATGAAAAGAGCTGTAGCTAGTGCATTTACAAGAGCCAGGCTGACATATTAGTTGCTTTTACATGTCTTGAGGCAATGGAGATATTCTTATATGATTATGTCCTCTATTCTTACTTCAGTTTGTAATTACTATCAGTTGTAATTTAGAACTACACAGTGATATATATTTTGCTTAGAATAAATTTTATTGTAGATGAAATTTTACATAAAGGATGACAGTATTTATTAATACAGGCCAGATGCTGAAATTAATACATGTTAGCTCTAACTTTCTATTTAAAATATTAATAATATTAGAGAACAATTTGAAGCATTAGAAAATGATGGCAAATAGGAAGACAAGCCATGAAATGAAGAGAGTGGGATTCTTCCACATTGAACTAGTTTTAAAAAGGTCAGAATCTGATCTCAATATTGAAAATGATGAAAGAAAAAAAAAAAAAAAAAAAAAGATCTTTGAGCAAAGAGAACACATAAATGAGAAGTGTCTTGAGGGTGTCTTTTTTCTCTGTTACCTATGGATGCACAATTGTTCAATCTAATGTAAAAAGCACAGAGTAGTTCTGTGGGCTAATGCCCTTTTTTCTGCTTTCCATCAAAGATTACACATGGAATGTGAATAGGCAGGACTAGAGCAAGCCAGAGATATTATCTGCATCCACCAGGAGATGCTCCAACATTTGTAATTAAATAGCTACTCTGTGTGTTTCTTTTCCCCTATTATTTGAACTATACTGTTTCTACTAAACATACTTTAGAAAACATATGATATTTTGACATAAAGGGGTTTTTTTCCCAAGTTCCTGTACTAATAATGTTGCCATCATCATCCTAACCTACTATGGTAACAGAATATTCTCATCTCCCTCCTCATGAAAGAACCTGACAGATTGGTTATATTATCTACTGCCTTTTAAATTATTTACTGCCATTGGAAAATGGCAGGTGCTTTTACTAAAGTTTTGAACCAATCTTTTGGGGTTTTTCTTGGTCTTCACAAAATAGCATTACACTCTATTATGAAATGTTTAGGGTCTAACAGGTCTTGGAAACTATCACTTTGAAGACAGAAAAAAGAACAGTAGATTGTTATAGGTACTATGTTACAGTTAAATTATGCTTTAAAAATAACCAAAATTAACTCCATGTGACTTTTTCTCCCTCAGAAATCAGGCAGCATGAAATGTACTTCATGGAGTCTTTGATTGGAAGTACTTTATATAGTAATTTCGACAAAATTTTCTATAAATTATAATGGTCAGTCCAATTTGTAAATTCTTGTCTGATATTTTTATTGTTGCTTTGGGTATTTTAGTAACCTCTGAGTCAGGGTCCCTCTTGTACCTCTTGCCTGAACAGTCAGTGGCCCACTGTAACCCACTTGGGATAAGTAAGGGAGATGATAATTTTAGACCAAAAAATTATAAACTCTGTATATAAATTCAAATTTTCTGGAACTGACAAAGTGACAGAAAAGTACAGGTTTCTAACCTGTATTTCATAAAAGCAAATTACATTACCTGATGGATTTTAATTTGAGGGTATTTGGATCATTTTCATCTGAGAAAGAAAACTTTTTATGTCCATCCAAAGATCTGTTCCTTGAGAAGAGAAAATATTTTTGTGTCTGTAAAAAGAGGCCATTGAAGAACTGGAAAATAGAGAGAATCTGGAGCTGTTTTGCTAGGACATCTGTGCTGCAAAGAAAAAAAAAAACAACTAATCTGAAGTTATTTACAAAATGTTTGTGTGTTTCTACATTAGGGAGCAAGCAGACTGTTCTTTATTTATTTTTCAGCCTTCAGTTTTGCAGTGATCTCAGTGCACTTGATTATCATTAGATGAACAATAACTTCAACCAGCAAAGGCTACTGTTTTAACCACTTGAATTTCCTGTAGAATGAGTATGTATTCAACAATGTAGGTGTCCAATGCACTTGTGTCCATTTTCTCTGCATTTCAAAACTATTTACACTTGCAGTTTCTGTAAGCCTCATCTTCTGCAGAGGTAGTTCCTTCAGAAACAGAAAATAGAGAAGAAAACTCTATGCCTCAAAATTAAATTGATTCTAGAGTCAATTGGCAAAAGGATATTTTGCACAGGTTTCCCTCCACAGTCCTAAGGAGAATCTGAATTTTCTCAATAGCGTACATTTAAGACATTTGTTCTGAGATACTAAGACTATTGAAAGTGTACTATGTAGAAATGAGCAAGCCTTGGGGGTGAATCAGGACTGGCCTATGGTCGTGTCTCCTTATAACTTATTTATTCACTCTCACATTTATTCTTGAAAACCTATACTGAAAGGCATCAAAATATGAACAGAGGCTCAAGCAGGAGGCTCGTGAAATCCAGCTGTGATTAAGAGACATATTTATTCTATGCTTCTAGGTGAGTCCCTCAAGTTCCACAGGTCAATTTACACATCTGTACAGCACAAATGACTTGAGTGAGGTACTGGGGAGATTAGTTAGGTTTGTAATGCACTTTAAAGATTAAAAATTAAGCTAATGTCAAGGATTTTTTTTCTTTATCTTAGTATTGGTGAATGCTTCTTCTCACTCTGAGAAAGGAGGAAGAGCAGCTCCTCTGCATAGTTACGCAGAAGAGCACTAGTTTTTCGTATGTAGTTCTGTATATTTAATATTAGTGGTGCTAAGAGTTTAGCTCTGAATGGGAAGAATATGACTAAAAAGAAATGTGGAGGAAGAAGTGTGAGGAATGTCAGAAACTGAGAGTTTGCTATGAGTCTTTAGCTATTCTATTGGTAGAAGCTACAAGCAAATAAAACAAATCTTTATTCTCTGGAATACTACAACAGCTTTACACTGTGGTCAGAAATGGTTTAGTTGGAGAGAATTTTGCAAGGGGGACCCAATGACCAGCACCTCTCTGCTCTGTTCTCAGTTCTCCTCCTATTCCATGCATACATTTTTCCTCCAGTCCTGTTTACAGCCTGACAATAATTGAAGAACGTATTTATGTTGCAATGGGAGGACAATCTGGCTCCTGACTATGAATCATGCAGCAGAGAATGCTGTGCAATTACATCAGGCTTAGACTTAAAAGTATGCAAATGATGTTTTCAGATGCAATTTCAGTAAGACTCATCCAGTACTTTTATTTCAAACTGTTTTAATTATTGTTTGATTTTAGCACTCCTTTTACACTTTCCCATATAATTAAAACTAGAAACAGTAGAGCTGACTTCAATGCAGACTTATAAATTTAATTTTGACCTTGTAATCCATCTTACTACTAACTATTGTACATTTTGATTTTCCTTAATGCAGATAGAGAACAAATCCACATAGCATACAAACAAAAAGCTAAGGGATTGTTATCAAATTTTTGATTTCTGTTCTGCATTAATAGAGTACTTATGTTACTAAAATAAAGTGATCTGAAACATACCAAGTATATCAAACATGTTTAACTAACAACTCATGTTAAAAATCTCTATATCCTCCAAAATGAAAAAAGGGCTTAAGTATATGCATAATTGAATTTTGCAGGATTATTCATAAGATTATTCATTATTTTAATGTCTACAGAGTTGGTGTATCTCTGATTCAATGTCTATGTTGGGTATTGCTTACAGATTCTTCTGTTAAAATTGCACGAGATATTTTCTAATTATTTGTACAGAAGCTTATTCTCATATTTTATAATTTTGTGAAAATGACTTAATAAAAGCTCTTGTTACAAGAACTGTATAATTTTGGGATAGAAATAAAAAACATTTGTATGTTAGTTAACGATGAGTAATTTTTAAAATTGTGATAAAATTTGGTATTTTTATAGACAAAATAAACAAAATACTGTGAAGCACTGAACTTAATATTTTGTGTAGGTACTGTATAATTCTCAAAAACTATGTTCCTGCACCATGTGGAAATTTGTTTTACAGGTAGCAGATGTAAATCTCCTGCAGCTGAAAGCACTGTTCATAGGAGGTTTAATTTATCCTACCTTGCACAGGAGAGCTGGTCCCTATAAATAACTTTATAATGTTTTTTATAAACATTTTGGAAAAAGAAAATTCTTCATTTAACACAATAACATATTGTATTTTCATTGCCCAAAGAATTAGATTGATTATAGTGGCATCTAAGATTGATAATACATAGATTTCTATTATGACACCCATTGTTTTAGTGTTGCACTGAAGAGGAATTCTTCCTTAAATGCATGCTTGTAGAAAATACTGACCTAGAGGACTTCATTATTCAAGCTGGAGAGACAGTCACTACTTAGGAGTAATAAACGGTTTCTGTGTTACATAGAGAATACTTCAGAAAATATGAGAATTGTCAAATCTCTTGAAAATCCTGTCTTTATAGTACACATGACACTAAAGCTATGGCTGTATTTTCTGTTAATAAAAGCAAAGGCACAGGCAGATGTGAAGGATATCATGGCACACTGACAGGAAGCTTAGAAAAATGCGTACTTTGTTGAGAAGCAGAAAAAGACACAGGGCAATGACCTTGGGAAGATTTAATAGATATAGTTTGCTTTTTTTCCCTTCTTTTTTTCTTTTCTTATTCTGCCTTTTTTTTTCTGATGGGGAAAATAAGGATTATGCAAAGAAGTATAAAGTTAGCATGTAAAGTTTAGGCATATTAATTAAAATTCATCATAATATTTCAAAACAAAAATCAGGTAATTATAAATAAAAAAATTAAATTATCATCAACAGCACTGAAAAATTTCAGCAACTCAAAATTTGCAATACTATCTCCAAGCTTTGGTAATGCTGATACCTACTTAAGATTAATTATCCTATATTTGAATGATTCTTGTACTAATATGAATATTTGAACATGAATGAAGAAAAAAAAATCCTGCAGCAGCAGTGACTGGTTTTTACTCTACTTCATGTAGAACTGAAGTAAGTGGTAGAAACTGCCCATCCATGATGGGAAAAGGAATGATATTTCAGTTGGTCAGAAAGTGTGATCATAAATTTAAGGGAGATAAAGAGAAAGAAATTATTAAATTTTGTTGAAAGCCAATTCTAATATCCTTATATCTATTTATGTCTTTGTATATACATGGGTAGAAATCAATTGTGTTCTCAGGACTGTAAAATAAATGCATGCACCAAGCATCTCTTATCTGACTATGACCAACATCTTAATTTGGACTGAATCTTTTCTTGCTTCATAGCCTGTGCATCCTAGTTTACTCAGAAAAGTTAAAAAAAAATTACAAAACTGAATCACAATTAAGTAAACACATATAGAGAAATGGCCAATAAATGAGTGTTTGGTTTTGTTTTGTATTGTAAAAGTCACCCAATTTCAGTCTGAGTCCACATACTCAAATACACCATTTACCTGTAAAAATAATAGGCTTCATTTTCATCCATGCAATTTAATAATAACATACTGTGAGCTCCTAAGACTCAGCCATAGAGAACTTTGACTCAGGCTGTCACAGTGTAACCTGTGTAGTGTAAATGACAATAAAATCAAACTTCATAGAAAAGTAACAGGAAATCTTGAATTTCTCATAGTATTGAAGAATGTTAAGTATATTTACTGTTCAATAAACCTTGTTTTGGAGAGTTACTTCTAAAAGCAATTCCATGGCAAACAAATTGCCCCTTTTTTGGTTCTGATGCTTATCTGCTAAGGACTTTGGCTTCTTAAATGTACAAATCCTTTCTTTCTTGCTCCAGAGCACTGCTATAGTTTTGGCAATGCTTTAAGAGTAGGTCAAAGGTCTGCTTCTGTGTCTTCACTTTTCTGCAAGTTTCTCTAATTGATATTTTTGCACTGGGCTTAATGTCATATTCCTGCCATTTGGTCCCTTTTCTTTTTGATCAGGGTGGGGTTTAGTATTTGGTTGTGTGACTGTGAAAACAGTAAAGCTGCTTTCTTTTCATAATAAGACATATGCTTTGGTGGGACTACAGAACTCTGAAATCATTGATTTCTGCAGCAATTTGCTTAGCATTGAAGGAAGGTCATGGAGGTTGTGTGGTCATGTTGATTTGCAACCTTTGATATGTTCTTCTCAATAACCTCATCTGTTTTCATAGCTTTAATTACCATTTCTACACACAAGAACCAGATTTATCTCTACCCCAATGACCTTTTCCTCAGTGTTAAAATTCTTATTTTAGTTGTGTAAATTCTTATGATTATTTAAGGGCCTATTGTATTCTGCAAAAGTGAAGATCTTGTTTTCTACTTGAGCACTGAGAGCTCGTTTGAATGATCTACCTAAATAAATGCAGAATCCAATTCCTATATAGGTTCATAGTCTGATTTTATGGGCAATCGAATAATACATGAGAACTCCAAATAAAAATATTACTTTTTAATCAGATCTATACAATTCTCCTGCATTTCAGTTTCACTGCAGATGTCTGGTTTACAGCCTCAGGAATTAGATGTCTAAGTTTTTCCTTCATTCTCTTTTCCTGTGTACACTGGTCTCAAAAGCCAGATGTCCTTTGTGATACTCCTTGTTCTTCATGGATTATGTACCTACATTTTCTTAGTTACCAAAATAAGTCAATCCTGTAGCTGAAACAAGCAAAGAATCTATGGAATAGTTCTGTGCACATCCTTTAAATATGGCTGGACATTTGTACTGCACCATGATATACCTGTATCCTACCAGGTTTGCCGTAAGAAAAGACAGAAATGGTAAACATTAAAGAACATTGTTAAACTATGCCAGTATTTTAGATGGAATCAGAGAATCGTATGGGATGGAAAAAACTTTAAGTTTATCAGGTCTGACCATTAACCCAGTACTGCCTAGCCCACCACTAACCCACATCCCAAGTGCCCTATCTACACATCCTTTAAATACCCCCATTGACAATGATCCCACCACTTCCCTGGGCAGCCAGTTCTGAAGCTTGCCAATCCTTTCCATAAAGAAATTTTTCCTAACATCCAATCTAAACCTCCCCTGGAGCAACTTGAGGCCATGGTCCCTTGTTCCCTAGGAGAAGAGATTGACCTCCACCTGGCTACAATCTCTTTTCGGGTAGCTGTAAAGACTGAAAAGACCTCTTCTGAACCTGCTGTTCTCCAGGATAAACAGCCTCAGCTCCTTCACCTGCACCTTGTGATCTAGACCCCTCCCCAGCTCCATTACCCTTCTTTGGATGTGCTCCAGTACCTCAATGTCTCCATTGCCATGAGAAGCCCAAAACTGAACACAGTGTTCAAGGTGCAGCTGCTCCAGTGCTGAGTGCAGGGGGAATGATCACTGCCTTGGTCCTGCTGACCATTTTATTCTATTAATTATTATTAGTCTATTGGGTTGCTTTGAATAAGTCCCTTGATGTAGCTCTACTTTTGCATTTTTTTCCTATATATTTTTCTTGTTCCTTCAGTCTGGAAGTCCTTGAGGTATGAACTGTCTTTTGTATCACTGTGTACAAGGAGTACTTAAAAAATGAGACTTGCCTAGATCCTTAGGCACTACTGTAAAATGCTAAGTAATCAATCTTTTTAACTGAGACTTCCAGACATCTCCTTCCTTTATTGAAAAGGGAAGAGGAAGTGCAGATGTTAATTTTTGTAAGCAGCCAGGTTTTACTGGCCTTTATTTGTACATTCTTCTGCAAGTAGAACCTCTTTTGATTGCATAAGGGAGTGTAGTTTTCTTAGCAGGAGCTCAGGTGGGTTTTACACTGGTTGGTTTTCATGCAAAAAATTATCATAGAGGGTTGTATTGAGAGCAGATTGTTTGGAGGATTTGAGTCTTGGAATTGCATAAGAACATCTAGTATTTTTTCTCACCACTTTGCAATACCAGTTAAACTTTTTTACAGTAAAATAAAGCTATAATCCCAATATAATCTGCAAGTTTCAATGCAGATTTGTTATGGCTAGTGTGTTTGAATTTATGGAAGGCTTTTTCAGGGCATTCTTCAGTTTATGACAAGGACTTCTCCTCCTTCATGTGTTGGTAATAATATATACAGGGAAACTGAGGCTTAGGTTCTAGGAGTGGCCTCCAATGAATTTTAGAAGTTTGCATGAAATTGATTTATGTTTGAATTCAAACCAGACTGCAAGGGAGCATAGCAAGGTACAGCATTGCAATAAAATTATTAACAGAGTATAGGAAGAAGTTCTGTAGGGCCTGGTGTAGTTGCATTCACAGGCATTCATTTAAAAATGCCAAAATATGTCTATGTTATGCACCAGAAGCATTGAGATATAAGAGGTTTCCCTTTGCAAGAACAGGACAACTTAGGAAGGGATGCTAGAGAAAAGTCATATTTTTTCTTGGATTTGCATGGCCAGGCTTTGGTAGGTGGGGGGGCTACAAGGGTGGTTTCTGTGAGCATTTGCCAGAAGCTTCCTTCATGTCCAGCAGAGACAATCCTCAGCTCCAAAGATAGATGTGTTACTGGTCAAGGCTGGGCCCATTAGAAACTATGGTAACACCACTGTGGTAATAGATTTAAGAAGGAGAAAAAAAATGTTATTACACAGATGTCATTGTAGCCAGAAAATTGCAGAGCGAGAATATGTGAGGGGAACTACAGCAGACACCAAGGTCTATGGAGAAGGAGAGTGAGAATGTGCTCAGATTCCTCTGCAGTCCATGGTGAATACCATGGTGAGGCATCTGTGCCTCTGCAGCCCATGGAGTCCCATGGGGGCACAGAGATCCACCTGCAGCCCATGGCGGAACCCCACACTTGAGCAGGAGGATGCCTGAAAGAAAGCTGTGACTCTGTGGGAGGCCTGTGGAGAGAGACCTCACACTGGAGCAGCCTGTACTTGAAGGACAGCACCCCGTGCAAGAGTGACCCATGCTGCAGCAGTTTCGGAAGGATTGTTCCCTATGGGATGGATTCACATTGAAGAAGTTAATGAAGAACAATCTCCTGTTGGAAAAACCCTACGGTGAAGCAGGGGAAGGACTCCTCTCCCTCAGCAGAAAAAGGAACAACATGTGATGAAAAATTCTTTAAACATACATATCCCAGACATCCTTTCTCTTCTCAATATCCCACGCTGAAAATGGTACAGTAACTGTAGGCAGCTAAAAAAAGTCTTTATAGCAGAAATATTGCCATAAGAAATTGTGTTAGGAGCAAGCAGCAGGGTGGACAAAGGTGAAAATAAGGGAAGAAAATTAATCTGCATATCCAGCAGGCAATGGTCATTTATATATTCATCTGTTTTTGGCACCGAACTTAGTGAGTCCATGTCCATTTCATGGTGCCGTGCAGAGAAAATGAAGTGTGTAAGGTCATTCAATAAAGATTAAATTAAAAACATATTCCTATAGTACCCTCAGGGTCCATTAGCCTTGATGAGTGTACAAATACTTTCTTTGTTATATGTGCTCCATCCTGAAAGGGATTGTGTGCTTCTCTCATTACAAATGTGCACCTGAAAAGATTGAACATTATCCCCTCTTTTTTAACTGACCTGTGGCCACCGCTGGGTTCATTAGTGCAGAACATCTTTTCCACTGGCTGAGTCTGCCCTATTGTTTTCACTGGCCAGGGTCAAGTCAAGGGCATTCAACCTAGATTGGAGTCATTTGTCACAGGGTCTAGCAACAAAGCTGATTTCAGCAGAGACGGCGTGAATTTCATGGGGCTGAAATGCAACCTTTGACACAGAGTGCCCAGGGCTGCTCAGGCTTGCACAGATGGTCTGCCACCCTTAGATATCTATGAACAAAGGATTGGTGAATTATAACAAAAATAAAGTTTCCACAGTCAGCATATATTTTAAGTGTTTAAATTATTTGCAGGGTTGATTTTTATTATTTGCAGTCTAAAATCATATATTGAACATTTGTGATAATCACTGTGCATTTTAGACTATGAAGGGGAAAAAACAATTCAGTAGGGGGCTTACTGCTTAACTGGTGTAACGGTGTAAAGTGTAGCAATTTAGTGTGGAGTGCAGGTTTTCATGGTCAGCAGGAGCCAGCATGAACAATGGGTCGTGCTGAGGTAGCATGTGGAAAATGACTTTAATACACTATACAGAATGGCTTATTGCTTTGGTCAATAGGCTGCAGTGAAGATGGTGTATTCAGCCACTTGGGAAGGTTAAACCTGTCAGGGTACACTGTGACTGATATGCAGGGGCTGCTTATGAGGTCTCTAATGGAAAAACCTGACAAGCAAAGTTATAAAGGTTACACTTGACACATACTTTAGCATTATGCCTTATATTAATCCATTTTTTTTTAAAGGTAGGGTACTTCATATTTGTTAGAAATTGATGCCACAATAATGTTTCTAGAGGAAACGTTTAAACTTTGGAGTAAAATAAAGGACAAGATGTTTTGCACCTGCATTACACAGATTAAATCTCTCTAAGGAGAATAGTCTAACATATTTAAATCCCACTCTGAATACAGTTGTTTTTTTAGACATGGTTGTTTGAGTTAAAATCATTTAAGTATTTTATTTCCTAAAATGGTACATTGGGATGTAGCAGAGAACACTGAATAAGTTGAGGTGTTCAATAACTAAAAATCAAGCCCAGTCCTGATAGATAGAACTTTACTTCGGCATTCAATTAAGTTCTAGATATTTGTAAGAAGGGTTTTTTTCTTTTTCATTTGAAGAGCAGGATTTATACAAATGGTGCTCCCCAAAAAACCCAGACCAAGACAAATCTTAGAAAGACTGGTTTTCTTAATAGGATTCCTACATGATAGTATTATACTAGCAGTAGCTGAAAACATAATATGATCCATTCTTTATTGTTAGAAATAGAAGATGGGTGCTTTTGTTTTGGATTTTTTTGTTTTTGTTTTTGTTTTTGTTTTAATTGGGCAGGTGGCATCTTCTACTAGAAATGTGCATTCTAAGGAATATAAAGTGCTCTGATATTTGTTGCTAGTACTATTTAAAGCCAAAACCATGATGCATGCACTAAAGTGCTATATTCAGTGATAAATTTCAGTGTACTGAGACTGATTTAAGACACTGTTAAGAGATAACTCTAGTAAGAATAAAATGAACAGGAGAGACATAGAGTAAGTACATTTTCTGTGGGTTTTATTATATCTTAGCTAGGAGAGCTAGATGTACAAGTACAGGGAACCCAAAATAGTTTGGATTTTTTCCCTTGTATTATGTTGGGTTCTCGGTGATCTAATTCACTTTAAGTGGATGTATCGTTAGAGAGCTTTTTGAAAGGTGCCACATTTGACAGCATAGGAGAGTAAAATCTTTTTATATTACATTTTGCGTCTTCAACAAAAAGAGTGGTTAAAATATTTATGTAGAATGCAGACTGTTTTAGATTATAAAGATAATTAAGTGGTGAAATGGTAGTCATTGATTTGTCAGTGAGTGGGCGAAAAGAGAGCTGAATAATTTATAATGAAAATGTACTGTCTTCAAGGGAATTGTACCTCTATACTTGTTCAGGTCTGAATATGGCCCAGAATTGTGCTACACTGCATGGATTTGAGGAACTTGCATGGGAATTTGTAGTCACTGCATTTGCCAAAAGTTGTTTTAAATGAAGTTCAAATGTAGCAAAGGAGGAGATACCTGCTAACATACAGTAGAACATTTTAATGTGTAGAATTATTCTAGTAGGGAACCTGCACAGCTAGGAAAATTGCATAGGAACAAATGAATAACAATCTCATGTTTTTATTATGTCAGAATAAACAAATTATAGGCAAAAACTTGAATAATTTTTGCAAATGAAAATTCAAAACTTTAAATACTTTAATGTTCTCTATCTGCCAATAGAATGATCCACATAGACAAATAAACAGAAGATTAAGAAAAACACTTTTAAAGAAACTTCTTGGGTTACTAGCACAACCCAACAAGAAATTTTTGAAAAGGAAAGTAAAATTATAAATGAGAAAATAGCCAAAAGTAAACAAAGGATACATGTAAACTCTTAGATGCTGTTAGATACTGTTAAACAGTACTGAGTACTTGGCCTTGAATTGGTTCCACTCTTAGCTGATTGTAAGTTGAATATAAGGCTTTAGTTGACCTCAGAGCACAATGTACCATGATGCCATCAAGATGTGTAGGGGCAGAATCCATCTGGATTTCTGGGGTGGCAGCGGGATCCCAACACATGACTGTACTGGAAGTTGAAGTAAACCTGTCTGGGAATGAATGGCAAACACACCACATTGTGACTGGCCCAGAGATCCTGTGCATCCTTGGCAGAGATTACCTCAGGAGAGGGTATTTCAGCGACCCCAAAAGGCCATTGTTGGGCTTTTGGGGGAGCTGCTGTGGAGACAGAGGAAGTTAGACAGCTGAATACTCTGCCTGGTCTCTCAAAGGACCCAAGAGGGTCTCTGGGACTGCTGTGGGTTGAAGAACCACAGGTACCAATCACAACCAAAGCAGT
Organism: Vidua macroura; assembly: GCF_024509145.1. Classification (NCBI taxonomy): domain Eukaryota; kingdom Metazoa; phylum Chordata; class Aves; order Passeriformes; family Viduidae; genus Vidua; species Vidua macroura. The sequence continues at coordinate 61,601,017 of NC_071611.1, forward strand.
GCACCATCGATAACGCCACACCAGCCAGGACTCTGTGAACCCCAACCATGAGATGGGTTCTGAACTGGAAAGCCAGTCAGTGGCCAGCAAGACTTGCTCATCTTTTAATAGTCTATATGGCCAGTGTGTAGACCCTGTGAAGAGTGGAGACTGACAGGAGACTATCATTGACTGAATGCAATGTCCAGCAGACATTTTTGAGAAAAGGGAGAAGATTATCCAGAGCCTCCTGAAGGTTGATTTTGCCAAAAAACAAAGTAAGTTTGAGGTAGGGATATGATCATTGATTAGCGAAATAATATCTGTGCTTGTGTATAGTTATAAGTGTAGATATATGCATATGTATATATTTGGAAAGTATGAGATCTGGGCGTAATGTGCATGGTATAGAACAAGGGGTGGAAAATGTCCTGGTTGCAGAGAGGATGGTACAGCTTAGCATGGTATGCGTGTGTCTACGTTGTTATTCTACAACACTTAAATCACTGATGGGGGGCATGGTTTTCAGACAAAAATGAAAGCACTCCAAGGAAGTCAGCCCCTTTTTGTTTCTCTCTCTTCAGTGGGAAGGTGTCAAAATTAGGCCCTTTGGTCCTGTCCCCTCCTGTTTTCTCCAGAACCAGGTTGCAGGATATGGTGCTGAAGGGGAAAGCAGCGAAGGTGCAAATTGATAGTGATGCTGAACCGACAGAACCATAACAGAGACTACTGCAGGCTGAGAGCTGGCAGGGCTGACCCTAGCCCAGCCAAGCTAAACAAGCCCAGCATAGGAGACCTCAGCTGGGCCTAGCTGAGCTGAGCCAAAGGGAACAGTCAAAAAATCCAGCCAAAGCAGAACAGTTGAAAAAGCGGCAAAACTAAAGCAGAACAGTTGAAAAAGTGGCAGCAACACATGGGAGCAACCTCCAACATGGTGGAGTGGTACAAAGGGTGGTGCAGCCACCCGCAGAGAACTGAGCCCAGAGGGGCAGCGGCACAGCCTGACTTGGATGGCTCAGCTTTAGTGGGGTTTTTGGTCATGCTCTGTCATTTTTTCAGTCTGATGTGTGGGAAACACTAGCCATGACAATTCCCCTGCTGTCTTGCTTTTGTGCTGACAGCCACATGAGCAATGTGTGGGAGCAGTTGCCATAAGACTTTGAGGAAAGCCACACAGATGTGACCTGTGGAAAGTGGCCACCATCTTGGGTTTTTCTTGCTCCCAGAAGTAAACACCTTTTCTCCGGATAAAATACCTTCTGTTTTTGTATGCCTTTGCTATCAATATTGCTGTTGTTATTGTATGTGCCTTATTCTATGGCTTTGAGTAAATTGTTATCTCAACACATAGCCTCTGCATTTGTCCCTCCCTTACTGGAAGAGGAAGGGGAGTTTCTTATTTAAAGTTTAATTTATGGACTGGTATTAAAGGCAGAACAGTCAGAATTAAGATTAATCCCTACATTGATGTATTTTTAAGTTGCTTAACCTCTTTGCTCCTAAATTGAATCCTGCTTGGTGATCTTGCTTTAAAACAGAGAGAGTTCATCTTAACAAATATGAAGGTCATCCAGCCCAAAGTGCATTATTTGTGTTTTAGCAATTTAATAACACAGTGAAGTGGAGCACTCGAGAGGATGGCTATAATAGCTTTACTGTTTTTCTGCTATTAAGACCTCTTAAGATAATTGTTTTCAAAATTATAATATAAGCTTTTAAGGGCTTCCAGCACGAGCACTGATTTATGCTGTCTGTCATTCCATTTCTGCTCAGTTTCACACTGTGTTAATTTTCATTAAGTTCATTATGTTTGAGACCTCTTAAGGGATTTATTTAAAATTCATCTCTTGATTAGACACATACTGTATACTTTTACTGCTGTAACAATATCTATTTTTTCCCAGAGATAACAAGACTGGAGTTATGGCTGTAATGCTATTCCTCAGAGTACCTATATAAAGTCTCTTAGAGATATTAATATGTTGCTGTAATTATTTTTTGTGCATGTAAAACATATAGGATTTGATCAGAAAAGATATGTTTAACATAAGTGGGTTAGTGAAGAAAATCCCAACCACATATTTTACATTGTTTTTTTTCTTTGAGGTGTTATAAAATATTAGATACACTTCAAAATATGAATTCAATATAATTTTAAAGGATTTCAAGAAGCCACTTCATAAGAATAACAGAAGTAAAAGTATAATTTACAAAACAGCAGTTTGCAGACTGGAAATCTTTTTCTAAAGACAATTTTTTTCTTGACTTAAGGAGTCTTTCAAATAAAAGACAGCTACACAACAGATACTTCGTAGTTGGTATGTCATTATTATTATTATAAGCTATTATTATTATTATTAGCTGGTCAAATGTATATTAAATTAATTACCAGTAAATGTAGTCCATGTTTTATATATGTAGATATAAAACACATTTGATGAAATAAAAATCTCGCAGCCAGGATGTATTTTCAATGTTACAGGATATAATAGTTTCTCTCCTTGAATTAGGAATTAGCAAAATAATACAATATATTGTGTGTGAATAAAATATAGCTTAATTCTAGAGAGGGGAGAAAAAAAGAAAAAGGTGGATGGACTGAGCTATATTTTCTCAGTCTTAATACCAAAACTATATTTTTATTATAGTTTCTGTCTTTTAAGCTTCAGCTGCTCTCTCAATTATTTGATGTGCTCCTGGACACTTCATTGATTGTGAACAGGCACATAGCTTGGACATCCAGAAAACTAGGTCTCTGAGAATAGTTATTCACATCCAGCACCATGTTCTCACCTCCAAATGAATAACTTGTCATTGTTTTGCTGTATTACCTCAAACCTCTTTCTATGAAACAATTCAAATTTTTTGATATTTAAGGAGATTTAAAAAGAAAAGAAAACCACTTCAAATTTAAAATGCATAAATTAAAGTTCTGATTCTCTTGGTTTGGATGTTATTGATTACCTCCCCTTTCTGTACACTCCAACTGTACGCTCCACTTTGCATGAATGGAAGTTCTAGAAACTTCTGTTTTGGAACATTTAACGCTCAGAGTGAAATACTACTGCCTTCTAAGCCACTGCACTTCATGTCTGGTTGAAGCATATATTTTTTTCTTGTTTTTTGTTATGGTGCTTTTAACCATGATATGTATGAAATTTACACACAAAAAAAAAAAAAAAACCTTACCGATTGGCATGGACAATTTTTTGAGAAAATTTTGAGTAATTGACATGTTCATGAGTTCTTCTCATCTGTTGAAGTACACATTCTGTGACTTTTTCTCTAACTGTTGTTGTCCTTTCTGACTTTTGAAAAATTTTAGTTCTAAAAATAAGTGTATCATTTATTCAGAAAAACCAGAGAGGCTTGAGACAGGTATTAAATAACTGGTTCAAGTAGTAACCTCCTTTTTCTCTTGCACAGTAAAGTGGCACATCCCACATCATGAAACTCCCAAGTCATATGTATCTTGAAGCCAGCTACTGGGGCAGTATTTGGTTTGGTTTGGTTTGGTAAGCTGTCTGTGTACCATTGTGGATGTGCAAATACTGGTGAAGTGCATTATTTTTTACCTTACTCTGAGGTAAATCCTCTTGTGAAACTTTTGAATTATTGTTCAGACACAAAGATTCCTGGTGAAGAGTAATTTGAACAGTTGAACTTCTGTCCTGTGTGTGGAGTTGTGTTTTTAGGTTCCACTATATGTATGTTCAAAATGGTTTATCCCTCTGTACCCCCCCTTGTGCCTTTTTGGTTCATCCCAGGTTTTCCCATCAGCACCTGTGTGTCCATCAATCCCAAACCTCCTGACTCATGCCCCTGACCCCTCCCAGGTGACTTGTCCATCCTTCCCCTCTGTCTGGAGGCTTCTGCTGGGGTCACTGGGTGACTGGACAATGGCCTGGGGTCCCTCCCCTCCTCCCTGCTAAGTGGATACCCCGGGTGTCCGTCCCTCAGAGGGCCACGCCCATGTCTTCTCCCATTGGCTGATCGGGTTTCCGCCCACCCTATATCAGGCCCTGCTCAAGGCCCAGAGCTCACTCTCTTCTGGGACCTCTTCGAGTGCTGTTGGGCTCTGGGGCTCTCCTCAGAGTCACAATAAATCTTGGACCTATCCCCAGAAGAGTGTCGCCTCCTTACTTGCCGGTGGGATCAGCAGTGTCCTCGGACCCACGAAGGCACTCTCTAAAGCCCAGCTGGGTTCAGCAGGGAGTGCCTCTCGCTGCCCTATCGCCCCGTGAAGAGCTAGCCAGGGCTGGCAAGAGATCTGCTCTTATGCACCTGTGTATTCTCTACATGGCAGAACACCATACAAATGCATACAGTAGGCTGTCTTAAACAAAAATTGTTTCAAAATTAATGTAATGTATTTTCTGCAGCAGCAGTCTCTGTGATCTGTGCTTTATACTTCTAAAACTCCAAGACAGGAACCTCAGTGTTCACTTTCACTAGATACATTGTCTTGGTAGCTGCTCTGTGCTGCTTCTATGAAAATTTCATATATTCTCTTGCGGTGCAATGAGTGGGTTTTTTAAAAAGGAAGTTACCATACTTTATAACAAGGTAGATTTTTTTAAAATACATAAACATGTTTAACACAGCATGACTTTGACTGAAAACTTGAAGGTTTTCAATAGCCCAAATCCTGAGGTTTCTCTTAAACAGGACATCTTCAGTGTGTTATACTGTTAAGACAGTGGTAAAAAGCTGAACAGCTTTTCAGTCTACTCTTCCATAATTGCAAGTAGCATGCATTGCCTATAGAGCACCTGAGGGTGTCTAGGATGATACTCTTACTTGCTAAAATAATTTTCAGTGGGAGCAGGCACTGTGGTAGTACGTCCTCAATCATCCACCTGCAGTTTTGGGAAGTTCTTAGGTAGATGCAAGAAGACAGCTATATAAATCTTTAAACAGCAAAACCAAATGATCCTCTTTTTTTCCTGGGACACTCAGAATCCAGAATCTTTACAACATTTTTATAATGTAAGAAATTAACAAAGGACAAAGTGTAGAGATGTTAAATAGACAATATTTAGTGACTGACTCTCTGGTGGCAGCTCTATGAATTTTCCATTGAGGCTGCAGTTGTGATGCTGACATTGTGAAATAACTTATTCTTTATAATACTAAAAAAAAAAAAAAGGTAAAATTAATTCTGTAATGAGAAACATACCATAAATTGATTTATAAGGAGACATGATTTTCAACACTTTTTCTTTGTCTAAGGTACTTATTGCTATGAGCCATCTCATTTTTCACTCTTGTACGTCAAGTGAGCTTGTGGAAGTTAGCATGTTAAAATAAATGTTCTTTGGGTCTGCTTTGTCATTACAAATCTCTGCCACTGTGTTTACTGCAGTATCTGTTTAGAGATAATGCAGTAGAGGTTTTAATCAGGAAAGTTGGAAGCAAAATTGACCCTGTGAGCTATGGAGATTTTCCATCCCCTATCCTACCTGAAATCTGGTGGGTTTTTAATATAACTTGTCTTGTTTAGGAGCAGATTGAAAGCTATAATCCTTATGAAGTGACATCAGACTTGCACAGTGGCCTCTAAAAACAGAGATTAGGAATGCATGTTACATGGAAAATACGTTAAAGAGGAAGGTGATTCTTTTTCTTTATTATTAGGTGTATTTCAGTAAGTAGCATAGAGGAAGACTGCAATAGCTTGCAGATGGAAAAACAAAAGTAAGTCATTCCAGCATGGTGAAAACATTATTTATTTTTTTTCAAGTTGGACCTATGTAGCTGAAAACATGATAAATCCAGAATTTTTGGCAATTTTAAATGGAAGTGGATTAGAATGCTCTTTTTCATCCATTCTACATGCTTGTGGGGTAGTTTTTTGCGTCCTCTGATATTTTCTTTGTGTCTTCCTATATAGAAATATTAGGGAAAGGTGCCCTTTGACTTTATTTGCTGTAGTCTAAGGTTTTTAATTAAACTGTAATACCGATTATCTCATTCCTGGCTGGTTAAATCAGTGTTCTCTGCTATAGAAGAGCTGCACAGTCACCAACAGAATAGTGAGAGTTGTAAACTTATTGTTTGTTCTCAAATGAGTATAATAATCAGGATATCCATGCTACTAAACAATCTCCATGGAAATAAGGTATTTATCTGTGTTCTGTTCTTTCCTGTCTATGATTGGCTGGATGACTTTTAGGGAGAAAAAATTACACATTACATTAATTCAGATGTGCATTGCATAACACACACATTCAAAGATTCCTTTGAAATGTGGTATCCTTATGTGCTAGAGCACGGTTGAAGAACAACCAATTCCTTTGTCTTCCATCATCTCCAAAAGTGTTTCATATTGCAAAGTTTGAAGTCTTGAATTTACATGAGACCTTTAGAACTGGTGAACACAAAGAGATCTTTAATCCTGACAGTTATTTTTTTCATATTGTTAGCTTGATATATTTAAAGATTTATCTCTCAGTTCATGTTCATTCTCAGTGCTGAGGCTGAACTTTATATTTTACTCTGTATTTCACATTTTATGGAGCAAGTAGAATGCTAAAGTTAATAGCAAAAGCCATTGTCTGTCTTTTCTGAGGACTGTTGGTAGGCACATTTGTCCAATTATTTGATTTTTAAGTTTTGACCTCTGTGACGGCTTTATCAGTAAGATTAGCTCACTCATTCCCTCTTTTGCATTAGACTGTTTTGATTTCTTTCCTTCTTAACTGTGATGGTTTTGTTTCTCTTCAAATAAATGTGTTAAACCACAGCATGCCTACTTGTCCTTCTTTAGCGGCTAATTCATTTAGTCATCCTCTTGTGTTCTCTATATAATTGATTTGTTATATACATAGGATTTTCCTGTTTCTGTCTTGTTTGGAGAGCTGTGGCTACAAGGATGCTATATAAACTGTGGTTAGTCTCACCAGAACAGGGAAGCTAAGATCTGAGAAGTTGAAAGAACACATGGACAAGGGCATGGGGATTAGATCACATTGATATCATTATTCTGTAGATCATGAACAACCTACTTTGTAGCTCCTTTCTAATTTAGTTGGTTTGGAGATTTTAAACCTCCAAGTTGAAAATTCCTTCAAGTAAATTATGTAAATTATGTAATTTATGCAAAGTCATTGACCATCCTGTTATGGCATTCTTTCACTCCCTCTTCATGGTATCTTACATTTTGTGTCAGTCATTAATAATTTACTGACTCAGAAAAGGAGAGTGGTGAGTTTCAACATACAGAATTTAGCAGATGTTTGTGGATATAAGAGCTGGTCTTAACTCAGCTGAGCAGGGAGTCAGTCTTGAGTCTTCAGGTAAGTTAACTCACTTAATGGTGTGGATCAGCATGCTTGTCTTTCAAAAGATCTTGTCTTGATGTGTGATACAGAAGAACCAATATAGCTTTCTCTTGCTCTCCCACATATGTACAAAAGGATATGAAAAAGTCTGAAATTATTAAACAGTTGATTTTTCTCCACCAGACAGCTATCACAAAGTACATGAGTCTCATTCTGTGTGTGACATAGAAAACTTCCAAATGAAATGCTACTGGAAACAAAATGTTTATTTTAAAGATTTTATTCATCAAATATACCTTTGAAATTAACTATTTCATTAAGATCTTTAAATCAATTACATTCAGTATACTTTTAATGTTCATTTAAATTTTATTTTGTATTGTCCTCTACTACTATTAGTTATTACTTCTTTGTAAGGAAAATCTATTGACTTGAAATGTACTTGAAGGCTCTGTTTTCCCTTAAACAAGAGTAGAAGGCTGAGGTTAGAACAGTTGCAAATTATTGGTGTAGATATTACTCAGCACAAGTTATCATCTAGAAGTAGGAGACTTTTATCAAGAAGTTAGTTTTCTCACATATTAATTTCCTCTAAAGAGTCACAGCCAGATCCACTCAGGTAAGAGCACTTCACTTTATGCTCTGTGAATTTGTTTCGAGTGCTGTGAAGATAAAGGTCTTTGTTCCCCTGTGGCTATTTAATATCTATACAGATTTATTTTGCCTATTTTGTCTAATTCTACTAATTTTGATCTACCTTTGCATACAATTATTTACTTATGTTCTTTAAATTTACCCTGAAGGACTGGTTGTCCTAACCTTGTAGTCATTAATTTCTTCCTTTTTCTCATTACAAGCTATCCTTAAATAGGATTGGCAATCTACAAAGAAAGCACACATCCATATTAATCTAGAAGCAAGGTATGCTCTGGACACTTTCTTCAAATGATTCATGTTACTCATCTTCATATACTTACATGAATAGAAAAGTGAAAATACCATTAGATATCAATACAAAACAAGAGATGTATTTTCCAAGTTCTGGCTAAAGGGGTGAAAATCCCTCAGTGGTTTGTGTGGAATTCAGTTGGCACACTGCTCTTCCCCAAAGCATTGTCATCACTAAGAAGACTGAATTAATGATGTTATCCAGGTAGAATAGTAGAGAAACTATAACTTAGCAGCAAGAGCAAATTAAATTTTTAAGCTTTTTGTGTTGCCATCCTTCAAACTCTATGCATTTTGGAAGGTTTTGTTGCAAGTTGCTAGAATGGCCCCAGGTATTACTGCACTTCAGGTGTTCTCCAAGACTGTGTTTTCCACTTAAGAAACAGCACACTTGCTGTAAGTGCACTTTCAGGAACCTGAAGTTAATCTTCTATGGTTAGATATACTGATGTTGAGATTTTCTTATGGCAGTGTAATTGCACCCTTAGTGTTCCAAACTGGCTTGGACCAAACAGTTACCAACTATTCCTACCCTGTAAAATCTTGAGCTGTAGAAGACCACAAACAAATAGGTAATATCACTATTGTTGCTCCCGAACACTAGCACCTCACTGTATCTCTACATGAAAGCTTCTTTTACTAACACTTAAGGAAGCCATTGTCCTTTTATGAGTGCTTACATGCTGCTTTACAAATACATTACCACAGTTACATTATAGGTGCAGCATTATTTTTGCCAGTAGCATTTTACGAAACAAGGAAAGTAGCTTGAAAGTAGCTTTGAAAAATGCCTTTGGATTATATTACTCTGGAGGAATGGAATGGAAACATTGTGGTAATGTTTCCACACATTAATATTTGATTTTTTTAATTAAGTTGGATTTTTTTCTGAATACTGTATAACATTTGCAAATCATTGAAATACAGTAAGCATAACAAATGTTTTGATTCAATTATACAGACAAGAAAGTTGCAAATCATATTTATTGGATCAGTAAGTAATATGGACTAAAGTAAACTTACTTTTTGTACTAGTTGTATTTTTATATTCTGCTTAGCATAAGCAGCCTTCTTGGTGCATCTTCAGTATACGCATCAAGTTAAATGCTATAATTCTAGTACTTCTATTTTTACCAATAGAAATAGGTAATAAGATTTCCTCTGTGAACAGAATAAATGTTGATCAAATAAAGAGAGTACAAGTATTTTCTTTCATCAGAAGACACTTCAAGTACTATATTAAAATGATCTTTTTTAAAGAATCACTCTTAAAATTTCAGAAAGACTAGTGCTTCATTTTCTTTACCTGACTTGTCAGTAAATTCCACAAAATTAAAATGCTAATATTGGCATGCTATTATGATAGACATAATTTTGTTTGGCAGTTTTATGGGATATATTTTGATTTTCATTTTGTTTTCTTTGATTGTTTGGAGGGTTTTTTTGGTAAAGGAATAATCTCTAGTTTCATAAATTTTAGATTATTTAGTGAAATTGTTTTCTGTTTTATAGTGTTAAAACCAGAAAGAAAATGACACCAGATTTAGTACAAACCTGTATGTCATGTAAAATTTGAGAGGTGGTAAACAACATATGATTTTTATACGTAGCACCTTTGCTTTAAAACTGTAATGTGGTTTTAGTCTAATGTATTCTGTCACTTATAAAATACAAAATGCTTCTACTCATGTGTAAAACAATACAACTGAGACAAAGCTATTCTGAGCTCTTAATCTTATGATTTTATCACTGACCAGTAGTTTTCCACTAAATGCACTAAAGATCTATATAAGTAATACAGTAAAAAAAAAAAAAAAAAAAAAAAAAAAAAAAAAAAAAAAAAAAAAAATTGAAGTCTGACTAACTTCTCATTTTTAAAATATACCGTAATTTTCAAGGGACCTTAATATATTCTGTGCAGTTGATTTTGTAGTTTGTAGAACTGAGTAACTTGAAAAGGGATTACTAAAGAGTTCAAAGTGTCATGCAAATTTAACTAGCACAATTAAGTAATAAACTAAGTCATACTTAATCAATGCTTCAGACTATAAAAAAGCCTTCAAATCTAATCAATACCTGACACCAGAATAATAAATATGACAGATACCTCCTCATACATACATTTATAACAGTAATTTCTCAGGTAATATGTTATGACTCTTTATAAAAATGTTTTTGTCCTCATAATAAGCATACAATTTAGGTATTAAAAATACTGTTTGATTACATAAGGTTTTGTTTCCAGTGAACAGCAATTATTTATGCATCATGCTTGACCAAGTTGGACTAGTAAAGCCAGTCATCTGGAAATTGCCTATAAATCCTTGAAAAGAACTCTTGCAGGGCAATGTCCTCTTGTTACCTTAAAATTGCAACTGAGTGAAATGTCCTTCTTCTCAGTAAATAATACAATGCACTCAGATGCAGTAAAATTTCCTCTGTTCTTCTATGTTCCCTGTCTTCTGATCAAGCCCAGATGAACCAGGGGAAAACAGAAATATCCTTGTTAACCATAGCAAGGGTGGAATGCAATACTGACTACTTACAAATCACCAGTCACTAGATTTCAAGGGAACTTGGAGTTTCTCTGAACCTCTTCGAAAATTTAGATCTAGATGTGGCCCTGAGAAAAATGAGCTTAACCATCCCATAATGACCTTTTTTTTTTTCATTTTCACAGAAAGACCAACCTGTTTACTAACACCGAATTCCATACTGTAGCAGTTCAGCTTATGGTAGGACTGCTTGTGAAAAGTGGGACATGGCTGCTCACAGGTGTAAGGCCTTGGAACTGGGTTAGATTCCAAAATCACAGAATCACAGAATATGTGAATTTGAAAGGGAACCATAAAGACCCTGGAGTTCAACTCTTGGCCCTGCACAGCACTATCCCCAAGAATTACACTATGTGCCTGAGAGCATTGTACAAAAACTTCTTGAACTCTGTCAAGTTTGTTGATGTGACCACTTCCCTGCAGAGCCTGTTCCAGTGACCAGATATCCTCTGGGTGAAAAATCTTTTTCTAATATCCATTCTAGACCTCTCCTGACACAACTGTAGGTCATTCCCTCAGGTTCTGCCACAGGGTCATCACAGAGAAGAGATCAGTGTCTTTCCCTCTTCTTCCCCTTACAAAGAAGTTGCAGACTGCTGTGAGGTCTCCCCTCAGTCTCCTCTTCTCCAGGATGAAAAGACAAAGTGACCTCAGCCACCCCTCAAACACCTTCTCCTCAAGGGCCTTCGATATCCTTCTGGCCTTTCCTTGGACATTCTCTAATAGCTTTGTACCTTTCTTATAGTGGGCCCAAAACTGCCCCCAGCACTCAAGGTGAGGCTGCCCCAGTGCAGATCAGAGCAGGACAATCCCCTTCCTTGTCTGCTTGGCAATGTTGGGCCTGATGCCCCTCAGGACACTCTTGGCCCTCTGGGCTGCCAGGGCACTGCTGGCTCATATTCAACTTGCCACTGACCAGGACCCCCAGGTCCCTTGTCATGGCACTGCTCTCCAGCATCTCATTCCCCAGTCTGACCATACATCCAGGGTTGCCCCATCCCAGGAGCAGAATCTGGCACTTTCCCTTGTTTTCATATGGTTGTTGATTGCCCATTCCTGTGATTTGCTGAGGTCTCTCTGCAGGGTGTCTCTGCCTTCAAGGGAGTTAACAGATGCTCTCATATTTGTATCCTCTGTGAACTTGCTTACTACCCCTTCCAGTCCTGTGTTCAAATCATTTGTGAAGATGCTGGAGAGCACAGGGCTAAGATGAAGCCCTGTGGAACCCCACTGGTGATAGGTCACCAGTCTGATGTCATCACATTCACTTAAACCCTTTGTGTCCAACCCATGAGCCAGTTGCTCACCCATCCCATGATGTGTTTATCCAGATGTGTGCTGCACATTTTATCTGTAAGGATACTGTGAGAGACAGCATGCAAAGCTTTATTGAACCCCAAACACCAACTGGCTTCCCTTGACCAGCTAGGTGGGGTACCTTGTTATAAAGGCAAATTAGATTTGATTAGAAGGCTTGCAATGTCTATATAGAAATTTTTCAAAGTGAAAACACATATGCCATTCTAGGTCTCTTTAGAACTGGGTAGCTAATTGCAGAGCATTTTTAGAGCACTATTTGCTCTTTAAATAAATATCAATTAGCAATTGCCATAGCAACTGTGAAATATAGGATGTCCTGGTATACAAGGTATGTTAACTTCTAAGATACAAGACACCAGTGGGAAATACAAAGATGTCAGGGGGAAATTTGTAATTTTTTCCTCAGTGTTTGCAGGGGATGGAACAGATACAGCTGCTCAGCGCTGAGTTTGTGGAAATAAAAATACTGTCTTCATTTTATATTCCTCTTTTCTCCTTGGAATGCTGATCGGAATAATATTTTTTCTTAATTTAGAGGGTTTTTTGTGCTGAGAATTGAATGAAAACAGAAACCGAAGTCTTGGGTGAAGAAAGCAAAATGTTGACCTGAGGAACTGCAGGTTATCTCTCTCCTCAGGCTTTGTGGATATTCTCAGCTCAGTCAGAGAGAAAGAGAAAGGTTTTCTAACCAGGCAAGAACCTGGGAAACAGTTGGGAAAGAATGTAAATAATTCTCTAATCTATCTTGTTATTTACATTGTTCATAGATATGCTCTACCATTGTGCGTCATTCACTGCACACCCATGGTGTGAGGTGTTTTTACTCTAAGACCAATGAAATTAGCCTTCTCGATGTTCTCTATATATAGAGCGGTGCATTTGAAATAAAGAGAGAGCTCATTTTCTTAGCCTTCTGATCTGGAGTTCTCTGTTCCCGTCCTACTCAACAGCGACAAGGCTTTGGAAAGATGATGGAGCATGGCTGTTTACAGCCCACGAACATAAAGTCACTTGCTTCTTCCATGCACTTATACTTAATACTTCCATGCAATTATACTTAATCGCATAGTCACCTTCTCCTATTGGCTAAGTGGAAAAAAAATGATGAACAGAAAAATTTTCTCCATGAGAGGATAGTGCAACAGTCAAGTTGCCGAGGAGGATTTTGCCTCTCCGCCCTTGGAGGTACTCATGATGCAGATGAATGAAGCCATGCTGGCCTGACCTGTGGTAGTTCTAGATTTAGTGGCAGATTGGATCCTCCTGATGTAAATTTCAACCAGTATTTCTTTAATATTGTAAATCCGTGAATGTATGCTAACAGTTGTTTTCTTTAATTAATAGAAAAATTTAAAATCCTTGTTACAAAGAAAGGCATAGTCTCTCATATTAAAATCTGACATATTCTAGCGACGACATTTGTGGAAACATTCTGGTCCCCTCTGTCTGGGGTATAGAGTTCTGGTCAATGGCACCATTTCAGCATCTCACTGTTTCAGTCTGGCTATCTTGTTTCAGGCAAATTTGTATCCTGCTAAGAGCTGTAAAATGGTCAGTTACACATTATAGCACCCCAAAAAAACTTGTTTTGGAAAATTTTAAACAGTTTTCTACTTATGGTCAGATTTTCCATTCTTATTGACTGTTGCTCTTCAGGGATTCTCCTGTTTAATTTGTTAAAAATCATGAAATAAGTTTCTTTCATTGCCACATTAATGGTTATAGGTTTATCACCTAGTCTATGAAGATTTATGGAGAGGTGATGTTGAACAGCTATGTTGTTACATTTTGTGTGCTAAACACCTTACTTAATTATTTCTAAAAATATTTTGAAACCTTTTCATAATTTGAACTAAGCAAGTTTAAGGAAAACATAAAAACAGGTATAAAGAATTTACCACAGGTGTGTTAATTAAGTAGCTTTTCTTGGTGGATTTTTGCATAGAGTACTATAAAATGTTTTGGTTTCACATGTTCATGTGAGGATTAACTCTTTAGAGAAGATCTGCCTCCTTTACCCAAAAGATCTGTGCCTTTGATGAGCTGATGTTTAACCTACCTGGTATTTTGAAAGTCTCCAGATTCAAAATTAATTGTGTCCAGAAAACATCTTTCAGAACTGTCTTTTTAGGTGTTTCTAAGAGACAATAGAAAACAGAAAGGTGTCGTCTTTTTTAATGAAACAGGCACCCTTTTTGTATGTATATCTGCAAAAAAAAAAATGGAATGCATGTCTACTATTTCTCCTGCTCTTACAAGTATTTTACACTAACCTTGGCATTATATGAAATAATCAAGATTAAAAGCCAACTGAAAACAGAATAGAATTTCTAATTGGATTTTCATTAAAGAAAGCTAAATAAAATCATGTTACAAGACGAGCTAAAAATTACTTCAGCTGATCTTTGTGTCCATTGCTGATCCAAGATGAAAAGTGCTAGGGAAGTGGGGAGAGCAATGGATTAGTGACTTAAACGACCCATGCAAAACAGTTTGTGTTGAACTTTGTCTTGACTGAGCTGGGATTATTACTGAAGTATTGTTTCTGAGCAGTTTTTGTGGCAATAGAAGTGAAATTGTCAGGAATGACTATCAATAGATGAGAGACACTAAACTAATTTCATAACTCTATGGCAATGTCTTCTTAGAGATCATATTTGAAAGAATTTGGGATTTCTGCTTATTTCAAAGTAGTTACATTCTTTATTACTTTATTGCTGAACTTTTTATTATTTTGTGTTTCCTATTTGTTTTGACTGCTGTTAGTATTGTGATGTCAAAGGTTGCACTGTAAAAAAATTTTTTAGCAGTTTGTTAGTCATCTTATTTTGCACAACAGTTTGGATCCCTCTCACTGTAGTTTCCTTTTTTTTTTTTTTTTTTTTCATACTAGTTTGTTTTAGACATTTAAGATACCCTTTTTCACTATTTATTAATATTGCTAAGAGCTGTTGAGGAATATAAAGATGTAACTCTGAGCTTTCGTACACTTGATGTGAACCTTCAGACACGAAATATTTTAACATATTAATAAAAATAAGAATTTTTCATATATTAAAATTTGTTTAAATGGTTTGCAATTAAAGAAATTACTAGGTATTTTTCAGCTGTCCAGTGAGGTTTATTTAAATACCCTATGCATTTTCCACCAGAAGCCATATTCTTGCAAATATGTAGACATTTCCTTTTTAGATTTGTCAAAATGCATACCTAAATTAGAAATTCTGACAGAAATCAATTAACTTTGCTTAAGCCTTTAGATTTCTGGGGCTTTGTTTGTTTGTCTGATTGATGGTGTTGTGTTTCTTTTAAAATTATTTCTTCTTGTTGTGAAGTTTTGGACATTTTCTTCTATACATTTTACAGCAGAGATTCTGGGTAGGCTCTTATTGAAGTGGTTTGACCAGTGAGTCTTTTAAATTTTTGGCTTTAAGCCACTGGAGCCCAGAGGATTTCTGCTAGAAAGAAGATTCTTCTCTACTCATTGTGAAAGTCTCTATGTCAAATCTCTCAATTTCCTCACGTGTTTATATGTTTTGTTCAGATTGCTGTTCTCTATTAAATGAACTTTCCTTGCTTAAATAAACTGACTTTTTTTTCTATGCAATAGACAATTAGTCCTTTCCTGCTTCTTCAGCTCTTCTCTATGTATGTTATTCTGTGAATGTTATTCTTACCTACCTTAATTTCTACAAGCCCGATGCTCTAAAATTTTGGGAAGATCCATGCTTCTACCTATTACCTAAACAGCTGTGGTCATTCCTATGAAATTAGTTAAGGTTCTTAAATTCACACACATGGAGATTTCTGTCCTCTCATCTACACTAGGAAATTTGACTCATGGCGTTTTCTGTAGCAGCTTTGATTCCAGGTAAACCCAGACAAAGGTGAGATGCTAAAGAACAGCCTGCACATACTGTCAAACTTGCATTTTCCTCCATTCTGGTATTCAATTTACTGTAAAAAATCACATATGCTTATTTTCCATCTTAATACAATGTTCAAAATATGATGACTAATTCTACTAGATGTAGAAGTTACCATCAACACTTTCATTGTTCAGGTTTTATTTGAAGTTGACATACATTTAATTTATATATTTATATTATTCAGAAAAAACTTCACCTTACAACAGCCTAAGTTTCTTTGAGAGGTTCATGGGTTTTCATATTACCTTCAAAAAGTCTCAGTTTAGTGGAAAGTGTGGTCAACAAATCTCAGAGACTCATCTTAGAACAGTTTCTATCATTAAAAAACATCAAATTTAGAAATCAGAATTAATTTAACTGTATTTTTACTTTGACTTTTATGATAGTCAAAAATACCTTTAGTAATATAACAAAAATACTGTTAGTAATACAGAAAAATTGTATTAGTCAACAAGATACAATTACTACTTAAAAATTCAAACTGAAATTCTATATTTTTAAGTGTAAAATGGTGCACTGAGAATTGTCTATATAATTTTGAGATCTGGCTGGTGTAATGTTGGGACACAAATTTTATAAGAAAAGTTGGATTTGTTTTCAGAAGGATTTTTACATGCTGTTGTCAACTTATACTGAATTACAGTACTGGAAGATGAATAAGAATTGCACATTTTAAAAAGCAAATTTGTTTTTACAGTTTAAAGCACATTTTATTCCAAATATATTTTACTACAAGGCATAGAAGAATAACATTTTAGGAAAAAATGTTAGGAAGGTTAAAAATTATAAACATGTATATAAAAATAATGTACTGTTTCCCATATTTTACAAATGCATTAGTATTTTAATATTTAATATTTCATAGATTTCATAGATATAATTTATGTACACTTTTCATAATACTTGTATCTCACACTGCTTTGGCAAGTAGTCTCTGGACAGCAAGATTATTGAATATGTTTAAAAGTAGGTAAAAGGGCATTTGTAGTAACATTAATTATTCATTTGTTCTTGCTGAACTGGATTCTTTGCCACACAGAATAGCTCCTGTGTATGTGACAGTTAAGTATTACACATGACTGTTCAAATACATGAAATGCTTTACTTATGGGAATAGAAAACAGAAATGCAGAAACAGAGGACTAAAAATGACAATTGGCGATGTACCCAAAATTACTTTAAGAGGTTTCACTCTCTTAAAATGCATTAACAGACTAATTTGTCCTTGTATTTCCACTTGACATTACAGCCATGGAAATATTTCCTTTATCACAACTAGTTTTGAAAACAAATGCTTCTTAAAGCAGCCTTGTTCACCAAGCCTGTGTGCTCAAAAAATGTCATTTTAAATGTAGCATGCTGAATAAGCAAATTCTAAACTTTTCTCATCCTTCTTGTTGGGATAGCTACTTATTGATCAAACTGTGACTGGATTAACCAAAGCTGTAGAAATAACAGTAAGCAATGCAAGACAACCCATATTTCAGTTTTACTGAGCTTCCAGGTGGAGTTTATTACAGCAAATCACCCAGAGTATTCCCCTTGACAGCACATGAAGAAAAGAGCTTAAATTAAGGTGTTTTGTACTGATAGGCTCATTTCCTGCCCAAATGTGAAGGCCTCCTGCTTTTGCCCACACTTCCTTAAACTACAGAACATTTGCTATCCTCAGAGGTCCCTGCTGCTATTTGATGCTCTGTTTGTATAGCACGTGAAATATTCATGAATTTGCAAGCTGGAGTACCACATATTTTAAAGGAAGATTTCAAAGTTGTGAGCTCCTGGCTTGTGAATTGATAATTGAGAATTTACAGCTATATATTGTTTATTTACAAACAAGCAGATCTTGCTTGTAGTCATTATTCCTTGACCACCCCATTCTTTGCCCACCATGTTTCATTCAAGCCTAGAACCTCCTAGTTTTGTAGTAATACTTGTGTCCTGATAAAGAACAATGCTGACATTCTCATGAAATTACTTTTAGGCGGACTATACCCTATGCAATACAGCTAGGAAGAGTAATGGGGTAATGTGCTGGCGGGAGTTTCCTCCCATCAAACCTAGCAGTCTCTGCCAAAGCAAACCATCCTATGATTCTCTGATAAGCTCTGTTTCTGTTTACAGTGTGTATATTAAGACAAATACTGAACAGTAGGATCATATAAACCTTATCAATTTGCTGTTTGAAGTGCTTGTCTATGTTTAAAAACCATGTTGAAATATGATTAATTGATGAGATAGCCACAGCAACAACTGGGGCAAGTCTGGGCATGATTGTTAGACTGAGCAGTACAGGGAGGTTTCCAAGTTCAAGGACACACAAGCAGCAGACCAGAGCCCTGTCAGGACCTAGTATCTCTTATGAGACAGCCAGATATGAAGGTGCATTGCCAGGACCATCCAAGAGAGATTTAAGTGGTTTTAAGGTATTGCCAAAGCAGAGCAAACAGGGCAAGCGAACAGGATGTGGCACATCAAAAGGATGTGGCATGACAGCTCAAAGACATGTAGGAGTGCTGCTGCAATCTGCAGGTAGGCCCACACCTCTGCTATGTGCTGAGTGTTTTAGGTCTCTGCCATAATGGTGGACATCTGACTTAAAGCCAAAACCAATGTGACTGCTGAGACAGCCCCTGTAAATTCTGATGTTTCCACCTACCTACTGTTGTTTGACTACTTTTCTGAAGTGCCTGTATATATATGTACACAATATGTGCAATAAACAGGGACTACAAATCTATGTGTGATCACAGGTCCATGATCTCCTTAGGATTACTAAAAGATGGTGGGATAGCTCACATGGCTGGAATACTGTCAGGTTGGCTATGTATGTTTTAGAAAGATCAGAGATGCAAGGTGATGGAGTTGCTCTTTGTGTGAGAGACCAACTAGAATACATTGAGCTTTACCCCAGGACAAATGAATGATCTGAGAGTTTATGAGTAAGAACTAAGGGACAGGCACTGTCCCTTAGGTGTAGGTGCCCTGGTAATGAGACCACTAGAAGGGATCAGAAGGAGGAATTTTATGGGCTTTCTATAAGCATATGGCAATAACCTCATGGTCACAGGCCCTGTTTCTCCTGAGGAGTTTCAACAGACTAGGACTCCAAAATTCCAGAGAATTAAACCTCTTCAAAGATCTACTTAAAGGAATGCCTTGGGATGGGACTCTAGGAGAGAAGGGGGTCAAAGGGGGCTAGTGTCGTGGGTTGACAAGGAAGTGAGTTGTCTCAGGAAGTTATAGTCAAGATAGTCAGTGGTCAGATTTGAATATTGACACCTGGTGTAACCACTGACAATATGGATATGCCTCTGAGAACACAGGGGGTTAAAAGCAGAGAATCCCCAGGGGAACTCTCTCTTTTGTTCAGGTCAGTGAAGAGTTCAGACCTTCCCTGCCCTGCCACAGGCTGCACGGGGGAGGGGAAGCCATGCGGCCCAGGCTGAGGTAGGCCAGGAGCCCCAGACAGAGAAGGGGAGTGAAGGGAATGGAACTGGGCCAGCCCCTGCAGGACGGCAGGGTGGAGAAACACTGAGATGTCTTTTGTTCCCCCCGCAGAGAGGGGGAGAGAGAGAGAGCCTGTGCCACCTGGAAATTTGATATCATGTGCCAGCAGTACACCGGCAGAGGAGAAAGAGAAGAGGGGGAAAGAGGATGGGGAAGGTGCCCAGCCGTGGGTGTCCTGGGCAGCCTGCTGTGATATTTTAGTCATCCTGAGACCAGCAGAGGCCGAGACTTTAACCCTTTCTTGGACAAAGAAAGCTTTGTGAAACATTAATCCTCCTTGATCTGAAAGAGAAGAGAGACAGCCTGGGGCCTGAGATGTCAGAAGATGGGATAGAATCCTAGGTGGGAGGAGATGAAGGAGTGGCTTTTGGCTGGATTTCTTCTTGTTTAGCCATAGACTGAACCAATTTCCCTGTAACACAGAGACTGCATTTAGGGGGATGCAATGGCTTGAGCCAAGAGTGACAGGAGTGAGAGTGACCGGCTGCAGTGATGTCATGTGCAGGAGTGAAGTGAACAAAGAAAGATGAGGAGAATGTGGAGGTGCCCTCTGTCTCCAGGAAGAAGATCTTTCTTCTCAAGACCCTCGGCCCCAGGGGAGGAGAAAATGGGGGGGACTGTTGTCCCAAAATGAAAAAAATGGGTTTTTTTGGGACTTGGCAAAGCATCCTTAAAAGGAACCCTATAAGCACTTTTGGTCCATGGACGGTGGTGAGAGCACTGTACAGGGAAGGAGGATGTCATGATGGCAGATTTTCTCTGGGTGGTGCCATGTGTAACATGGAAACGTAAGAAGTTTCAGCTGTGTTTCCTGTGGAAGCCTATGATACAAGAGAGACTCCTCTCTCCCTTGAGGAACTGAGAATTGATTATCTGAGAGGTGGTAACTTGATCGAGAGTCCAAGGTTTTGTCTCACTGTGCTTTGGTGGAAATTGTGTGGGAGGAGGAAGAATGTTTTGGAAGGTTTTAATTCTGAATGTTGTGTGTTCCTTTTATTATAGTGTAGGTTAATAAAGTTTTGGTTTTTTTTTTTTCTTTATTTCTAAGCTTGAGCCTGCTCTGCTCTGTTTCTCATCATTTGAGAAAAAGATCTTTTCATGGGTGCACTGGCACTGCGCCAGCACCAACCCAGGACAGCTAGTCAATGTTTTAGCAACAATTCCCCCAAGCTCAAGACCAGTATATCCTCAGGATCAAAAAATCAAGCAAAGGTGGTTAAGACACCTGCATGGACCAGCAGGAAGCTCCTAGTGAATCTCAAACACAAGAAATAAACTTATGGATATGGAAAAAAGAATAGACCATGTGGAATGGGTATGCAGGGATGTGACATGGAAGGCTAAGTTCCACTTGGAATTGAGTCTGGCAAAGGACATCAATGACAATAAGAATGGTTTCTACAAGTACATCAGCAGGAAAAGAAAGATATGGAAAACATGGTTTCTTTGCTGAATCAATAGGGTGTCCTTGTAATGGGAAACACAGAGTAGGCGAAATAACCAAATGCCTTCTTTACTTCAGGCTTCACTGCTGAGGATGGCTCCCAAGAGTCCTAGACTTTGCAGGTAAGAGAAGGCCAGAGAAAGAAAGGAAGCCTTCCCCTTGTTGTTGAGGGATGGGTTAGAGATGGACTAGATAGACTTAGCACCCATAAATCCATGGGGCCTTGATGAGATGCACCAGCTTGTGCTGAGTGAGTGGATGTTTTTGCTAAGCCAATCTCCATTATCTTTGAAAATCATGGAGAATGGGAGGGGTCTTGATAAGTGGAGGAAGGCCAGTGGTACTCCCATCTTCAAAAAGGACAAGGAGGACACCTGGAAAACTACTGGTGAATCACCTCCATCCCTGGAAAAGTGATGAAACAGATCATTCTGGAGGTCAGCACAAGCATGTAGAAGAAAAGAAGGTCAGGAGTTGTCACTATGGATTCACCAAGGGAAATTATGCATAACTAATATCTGATAGCCTTCTTTGATGTTACAGGTGATGAGGGGAGAAGTGTTGATGTTTTCTACCTCAACTTCACTCTCTCCCATAACATCTTCAGAGGTATGCTTAGGAAATGTGGGTTAGATGAATGTATGGTGGGGTGGATAAGGTCTGGCTGAAGAACAGAGCTCAGAGGATTGTTATCCATGAAGTAGAATCAGGTTGGAATGTCACAATGTGACATTCTAGAGGGATCAGTATTGGTTTCAGTCTTGTTCAACTTCTTTATCTACAGTCTGGATGAAGGGATAGAATGTACCCTCAGCAAGTTTGCTGGAGGTATAAGAATAAGAAACTGGGGGGACTCGCTGGTGGCATCCAAAGGCTGTACTGCCAGTGATTGGGACCTTGGTTGGCTGGAAAGCTGGGCGGAGAGAAACCTAAGGGATTAGGTTTCAGCAAGGGAAAGTGTAAGGTACTGTACCTGGGGAGGAATAACCCCAAGTACTAGTACAGGTTGTGGGCTAACCTACTAGAGTGCAACTATGTTGAGAAGGACCTGTGAGTTTAGGTGAAGGACAGGCTGATTATGAGCCAGCGGTGCCCTTGCAGCCAGGGTGGCCAATATTATCATGGGGTGCATTGAGAAGAGGATGGCCAGCAGAGCAGGGGAGATGATCCTACCCTCTACTTGGCCTCAGTGAGGCTACATCTGGAGTCCTGAGTCCAGCTGTGGGCTCCTCAGTATCAAAAAGAAAATAAACCCCTGGTGGGGGGGTGAGGGGGCAGGTACAGCAGAGGCCACAAAGCTGATCAAGGAATTGGAGCATCTCTCTAATGAGGAGAGACTTCAGGAGATGGGCCTGTTTAGTCTACGGAAGACTGAGAGGGGTTCTCCAAGGTGGGTGTAAAGAGGATGGTGTCAGGCTCTTCTCAGTGGTGCCAAGTGACAGGACAAGGAGCAATGGCCATAAATCAAAGCAGAAGGAGTTGCACCTCAACATGAGAAAGAACTTTTCATTGAGGATGGCACAGCACTGGAACAGGCTGCCCTGGGAGGTCATGGAGTTTTCTTCTCTCAAGACATTCAAAACCCGCTTGTATGTGTTCCCATGTCAGATCTGCTAGGTCACCCTCCCTTGTCATGGAAGTTAGACTAGATGATTTCCAGAGGTACCTTCCAAACATAACAACTATGTGATTCTATGAAATAATGTAATGCTGAAGTCTTGAAAGTAAATCTTAGCTGTACTAAGATCAGAAAATCTCAGTACAGACTTCTGCCTGTAGAATACATGGAACACATTAATTTGCAGTGTACAGATTCATTACAATGCATTTTATAATAAAATTCATGCTTTAAAAGGTACACATTTTTCAAAAATAAAGTTTTTCTCCTGAAAATTCTATCTCCTTTATAGCTTAATAGCTTTGTGGAAAGATAAGTCGGTATGCAGTGTATTATAGTTTTTAATGAGGGCTTGTTCTTAACTTCTTGTATATTCAACATATTTATCAAGAAAACAGTAACATCTAAAGAAAAAGAACAGAAAAAGAACATCTAAAGGAAAAAAAAAACAGAAGAAAAGGAAAAACTTCAGCAGAGTTAATACATTACACATCATTACACAATGACTGTAATGTATTAACTCTGCTGAGGTTTTTCCTTTTCTTCTGTTCTTTTTCTTTATAAGAAGTTTTCTACCAAGACAATCTTCACAGAGTGTTTGCAGAATTTCAGTAATCTGCCTTTCATTATTTCTAGATATATACATTGATTTTGGCCCAAGTTCTTTAACTTTTATAGGTGTCACCTTTATACATGCCTGCAGTAGCTTCTTAAGCATTATCAGGTGGACCGCCTGCAGTTTTATCACTAGAACACTGTCTTAACTAGAAGTTCTGGTTGATCATGTAGTGTTTGTGTCATGAACTTGAGCTAGTCCTGAAAATATCACAATGTATAAAAAGGGAACAATTTCACTCCATGCAAATATGACCAGATTTACATGTAATGATGTTGGCCACGGTCACATATTCTTTTTCTGTAGTGGCTACATTAATAAACACAAGCTCAGATATCCCTTGTGAGACATGTTTTCAAGGAACCGTTTTTGTTTTTGGTTTTGGTTTTTTTTTGCTTTGGCAACACTTCAAGTTTCTCACTTCTTTTTTTCAGAAGTCAGTTTAGTCAATCACTCATACTTTTTACTGTATTATTTTATCTTGATATTTTCTAGTTAATCTTTTCTCTCATCACTTATTTCTGCAGCACTATATTCTAGAAATTTACTTTTATTACTCATGTGTTATTCACTTCTGTGGCCTCTCTCATGCATTTGTGTTCTCAACTCTCTCTCTGCTTTGGCCATTTCTTTCTCCAGTTTGCAAAAATTTACTATAACACTGAAAATGCCATCAGTGTGAGAGTACTTTTTGAAGTAAAAAGATTTTTGTTTATTTCAATGACTAATGTAAGTTTGTTTTTTTCAAAGAACTAGTCATGGTTTAGGAATGATATTCTCCAGTTTAGTGGTTCCAGTGAAAACGTATTGCTCACTCACTTTCCCCTTGCTCTTCCTGTGGGTTGGGCTGACGATGAGAATTGGAGACAGAAAAAGATGGTGGGTTGAGATGACAACAATTTACTGGAAGCAGCAATGAGATAAGAAACCTAGTGGTAATAGCAACAATATTTATAACAAAAGTACAAGAGAGAAGGAAATGGCTCACATGCAAAATGCTCACTGTGGAGCGCAACCTGACTGTAACATGTTCCCCCCACCCCAGAAGCAAGTCCTTCTCCTCTTCATGAAAAATGATGTGATGTGGTATAGAATAACCTCCAGGTCCTAGTCATGCACCCTCCTGGATCCTGCAAAAATTAACCCTGCCCTGACTGGAACCAGGACAGAACACAACTGAATTCTCCATATTTTGATAGCAACACCTCCTACATCTGAAGTTAGGTAAGCCCATTGTCTCTTGCAGCATCTTAGGAAAAGGATTCCCTACATTTATTTTTATTAGAAAAATTCAATGAATGGTGGTATGTATTTTCTTTATAACCTGCATATCTATTAGATGCTCTGATTTCTCAAAACTTGACCCTAGGATGTATAATCTGATAACACAGCTAGGGAAATATCAGCAGGATGCATGTATGATTTATTATTAAGTGCAAGCAGCCTTTCCTGAATTTCAACTGACTGTTTGGTGTGCTAAGTTCAGAAAAAGAAAACTCTCTATGCCCCACCTCAATCTTAACATGTCATTGGTAGATTTAATGGAAGAGATGATAACACTGTACAAATAAAGGACAAATTAGAACTCTTTTAAGGGTACTTTGTTCTTCCTAAATGAAATCTACTGGCAGCATTATTACGTTGTTCTTCTGATTATAATAGGGAATAAGTTTAACTTAACTCAGCAGTGACATCCTTTTATTATGCACTTGCATTTCCAAAATGTTGAGCACTCATTTGGTGCATTTAAAAATGCACCAATTTCATGTTTACACATTAAATGAGAACATTGTTATTGAACCTATTGTTACGTATTGTTATGTCTGTATATCTAATTTGAAGTATTTGCAATGTATGCTTAGGGTGCACTGAAAGGATTTGGAAGAAACTTCATCTGCAACAGTTTCTCCAGGGCTACCCACATCATGGGTGGAGCAGGAGCTTCAGAGGAAATTTATTAGAAAAACTTTGCTGTTAAGCCTCTCTGCTGTTGAGAGAGGCTCCCTTATTTTCTAAACTCTGCCTCAGAGAGGAGCCTAGGTACAGCTGGATCCAATCTTAACCCCAAAGCTTGTCAATTCTTTAAGTAACTTTGTCCCACAGGATTAAAGATGCAAATCGGATATATTTCTATAAAATGAATGGTATATATGTCTAATGATTAGACAAAAGTTCTTAATAGTTTTATACTACACAGTATAAAAACTAAAAGTACAAATAGTATAGGATAGGATAAAATAGTGCACAATATCAAATCAATTATATTAAAGCCAGCAAAAAGAAACAATTATTAATTTTTAATTTATTATTAATATAATTATTAAGCAGAGATTGATTAATATAATTATGAAGTAGAGATTAACACTCATGGACAGATCTCTTTCTCTTAACCTCAAGAAGGAAGTAATCTTGGGGGATGTTCCCTTACCCATTGGGAAAAACTTCGTATACACTTTTCACGAGGGACTATTTTAGAAGAATCAACCATATGAAAGTGGACTGGACTTTCACAGCTTAAAGTGATATGACTGCCAGTCATATGTTTCCAGGTCAATTTAGAAGCTTATCTGCCAAATCTTTGCCTCCCTATGTGGATGTGAATTCAGGGTTATTTGTCAGAATGGATTTAGCATAGTTCAACAGCAAAACAGCGCATGGAGCCCCCTCTCAATCCAACACTGACAGATTTGCAAATAGGACATTGTCAGAGTTGCTGGAGCACATCCCTAGGAAGAGCATCCAGGGCAAAGCATCCTGCTACAATCCAGTACAGGCATTTGTATTGAAAGATCCTGTGATCACTACAAGTACTAGAAACCTGCAACAGATTATCTGGGGCAATGCCTAGGTTTGTGTTAACTTTTTTTTCTCCTAGCTCTCTGAGTTTTTTCCCAAACGTGCAGGCGTAGACATTCATTTTAGAAGAATACAGATTGCCAATCCATAAAGCTTGTTCACTCAATGGGGCTAAATACAAATACACAAGAAATGAGTGATACTGAGTCAGAAAAAATCTCTGAAGGATGAAAATACCAAAATAAATGCATTTTTGAGTCCGTGACATCTGGTACTTATAATAAAATAAAAATATTAAAAGTTTGTTAAAAGCTGCTTGTTTCAAAAGTTTGTTTCAAATAATTATATATTAGAATCTATCAGTATCATTAACAAAATGCAGCCTAGAACTTTCACTGGAATGTTCAATTTGGCAAACAAAACACTCTTAAAATGAGGTTTCATTAGACTGCACTTTAAATATGATGACTTGTTTGGAAATAGTTTGTATTTGTAACATAGGGAAGGTTTATTTCAGATGCACAAGGGAGATCAGAGAATACATTAAACAGCTGATGTTCAAATTAAAAATATAGTGTATAATTAGATACCTGATATTATAGGCATGGTTTTCAGATGGCCTGGATATACTACCTTAACATACTATAAACATACATAAAAGGGACATTAAAATAATTTATCATATTATTAACTCTTCAATCACAGTAATCTATCCTGTACTACCAAAAAGTTAATTTAATATATTGAATATGCTTTTATTTTGACAGTTTGTGTACCAGCCAATTGAGGTTGGCACTAAATATACAATGCATACGCACAGACTCAAAGGATTTTACAGATTCTGCTTCATTTGGAAAACAACTGTTTCCCTCTAAACACCAGTTGCCTTTACTTCTGTATTAACCCTTTGAATCATATTAGCTAATCAGTGGGTACCAATCAATTAAGATTGCCAAATGTCAATTTTTAAATATTATCAGTGTTTTTTATAATAATTTTGAGATACACAACAAATAAGTAATTAAAGAACCACCTTACTGAAAAAGAACCTGTATTGAGTGGACCAAAAATCCATTCATAAATAACCTATCAAAAAATTTAGTTGTTAATGAATAGAACCTTTTTATTTACATTATTGAATGAACATTTGATACCAATCCTTGGACACAGGCATGAAGATACTCAGAAGCTACCGTGACAACAAATCATAAAGTAGTTATTTTATAACTGGTCACAACATCTCCATTATTACTTACCAGAAAAAAAAACAAACCAAAAAAAAACAAAAACAAACAAACAAAAAAAAAAAAAAAAAAAAAAACACACAAAAAAAACAAAACAAAAAAAAAAACCAAAAAAAACCAAAACAAAACAAAAAAAAAAAAAACAAAAAAAAAAAACCAAAAAAACAAAGACAACATACATTATAGAGATTTCCTATGATGAAAATAAAAAAGAAGAGGAAAAGAAACTTCAGGAAAGGAAATTTCAGGAAAGGGAAGGAAAGGAAATTTCAGGAAATTTCAGGAAATTTCAGGAAAGGAAAGGGAAAGGGAAAGGGAAAGGGAAAGGGAAAGGGAAAGGGAAAGGGAAAGGGAAAGGGAAAGGGAAAGGGAAAGGGAAAGGGAAAGGGAAAGGGAAAGGGAAAGGGAAAGGGAAAGGGAAAGGGAAGGAAAGGGAAGGAAAGGGAAGGAAAGGGAAGGGAAGGGAAGGGAAGGGAAGGGAAGGGAAGGGAAGGGAAGGGAAGGGAAGGGAAGGGAAGGGAAGGGAAGGGAAGGGAAGGGAAGGGAAGGGAAGGGAAGGGAAGGGAAGGGAAGGGAAGGGAAGGGAAGGGAAGGGAAGGGAAGGGAAGGGAAGGGAAGGGAAGGGAAGGGAAGGGAAGGGAAGGGAAGGGAAGGGAAGGGAAGGGAAGGGAAGGGAAGGGAAGGGAAGGGAAGGGAAGGGAAGGGAAGGGAAGGGAAGGGAAGGGAAGGGAAGGGAAGGGAAGGGAAGGGAAGGAAAGGAAAGGAAAGGAAAGGAAAGGAAAGGAAAGGAAAGGAAAGGAAAGGAAAGGAAAGGAAAGGAAAGGAAAGGAAAGGAAAGGAAAGGAAAGGAAAGGAAAGGAAAGGAAAGGAAAGGAAAGGAAAGGAAAGGAAAGGAAAGGAAAGGAAAGGAAAGGAAAGGAAAGGAAAGGAAAGGAAAGGAAAGGAGGAAGGGAATAGGGAAGGGGAGGGAATAGGGAAGGAATAGGGAAGGGAAGGGAAGGGAAGGGAAGGGAAGGGAAGGGAAGGGAAGGGAAGGGAAGGGAAGGGAAGGGAAGGGAAGGGAAGGGAAGGGAAGGGAAGGGAAGAAAAAATGGTGAAAAATGAAAAAAGAAACCAGCTTATTTGTCTGAACCAACTTCTCTGTCCTGATACTGGCATATTCAGATACTTAATTGATTGAGGAAAAAGGATAGCACAGATTAGCATTGGCTCTTAAGAGTTGTAGAAGATCGCACTGTGAAGTACTGGTGATATAAACTTTCATTATTAAAGTCACAATTTTTTGAAAGGTTCCCCTTTTCACTTTTCCACCTATATTTTTTCTTAAAATCTATGATGTTTAGAAATGTGGTAAGGAAGTGGAAGGAAAATACAGCAACAGGATAAATTGTAGGGAATGGAAAAGGCATACAGGCCCCTCAAAAAACATTGTTTATTACATAATTAATATTATCTAATGCAGTTGTTCTATATTTTATATATACAGTTTTATGTTTTTTTTTTTTTTTTTTTCTGTTCTACATTTTGGACCAGATTTACCATTTTCAAGTAATTGCTCAGGATTCTGGCAGTTCTTCTATAATATACCCAAACATTTAATATTCCTGAATCTTAATATGCAACTACTGGAGATCTTTTGTAGTAGAGAATAAAACTTGAAGTGTAAGAATCCAGTGAAATCATTTACATTTTAATAAATATATTTTCCATAAAGTATTCCTTGGACTGAAGTGGGAATGTTCTTTATTGGCAATAATATTATTCAATTCAAACTCATATGTTAACATGTTATTGAAATTATGGGGACTTGGGTAACCAGGGGAAACTAAATTTTTGAGATTTGAATAGTGACAAATCCACAGTTCATTTTGAAGAGTTTTTTTGTATTTTTTTGTCACAAAAAATACCACCTTGAAAGCTGACAATATAAACCAAACCTTATTTTAACACCTATTCTTTTCCATGGGAACAGAAAAAAGGAATCAAAATATCACTGTTTTTGCTATCCACCTTAAATACCTTCTCTTTAATACAGATTGAATCTAACCATGGATAAAGGTTTTGCATCTTTAGATAAATGAGAAGCAAATTCTATATAACATCTTTTAAAGGCACCAGCAACGGTCAACCACAGATCTCAAATCTCTTTAGGGAAAAAAAGAACAAAGGAAAAAAAAGGGCATTCTATCAATAGCATTCTATCACCAGACTAGTATATAAGGAATTTACAAGCAATTTTCTTAAGGACATGAATAAATAGAAATGCAGATCTTATTTATAAAGGACTCCAGCACCTGTAGCTCCTCCAGCTAGACAAACCTCTAATGGTTGTTGTTGTACTTCCAACACACCAGGCTCTGATGACTTCTTCTTAGCTGAATTCCAGGTCCTCTGGTTATTTTTATTTTGGTGGTTTTGTTTGTTGTTTTTTGGTGTTTTTTTGGTTTTTTGTTGGGTTGTTTTGGGGGTTTTTTTCTTGTTTTGTTTTTGGATTTTTTTGTTTGTTATTTTTTGTGGTGCTTTTGTGGTGTTTTTGAGTTTTTTTGTTGTTTTGCATTTTTTGTTGTTGGTTGTTTTTGTTGTTTTTATCAGGGTTTTTTTCTTTTATTTTATTTGGTTGGGTTTTTTAGTGCTTTGCTCTCCATTAATGTCAGTAAGAAGCTCAGAGGTATTAGTCCAGCTTGTTCACCTGTTCCAGCTTTGGCACACCCTACCTTCCACTGTTATGAGAGACGAGGATTTATGTTGTTGAGACCAAAACATAGAACACAGACCAAAGAAATTTCTGACACTGAGAAAAGTGCATGAACCTCGAAATAGATGCTGCTGGCAAGTTTGACAGCACTTGTCACCTCTTCTTTCATTTCTGTTTGTAAACTTCCCAAACTCTAGATGCTGGTGATCTTTTTTGCTAGGGGTTTGCTTCAGGGTAAGGCACTTGTTTCGAGGAGGAAGTTTAGATCTGTGTGTGCATGAGTAACACTAGCAATTCTTACAAATTCTTACTGCCTAATAAATTAGAGAAAAAGATTGCATTTGTTTAAGGGATATGCCTTGTATATGCCTTTTGCTGTTCCCAGAAGAAAATCAAATTGGTCTTTGGGTCACACATCTTTTAGAAGCGTTTGTACATTATGTTCTGACAAGTTAATATTGGTAAAAAGTTTGAAAAAAATATGCTTACATATTACACTTCCCTTATTCAGACCTCTGGGGACTAAGCAGTACCTTCCTATAAACCTTCACTAGTTGTATTAGGTCACTGTGATTGCTGGCCTCCTAACCAAGGTCAAAGAGATTTCTGACTCAGAAAGTACTTCCAGGTAGCAAGAGGAATGAAAAGGATATATTTTGAATACAGGGAAACAAAACAATATTCACAGAGAGTGAACAATTAATGTAGTTGACATGACCTAGGAAAATAGCAAGGAGAAGAAATACTCATAATACTCACAATTGTATATGAAATATAGTGTAGATCTATAAAGTAAAGAATGGAGAAAGGGTAACTACATTTTGATGCAAAAAATCTAGCTGGAAAATGGTGAGATGAACTGGACAATGCAAAAAGGGAATTCAGAAACTGGAAAACAAAAAGGATTGAGACCAAAGCAAGGCTGCTAGACAACCAAGATCTCATGGAATAGGCTAAGGCTAGAGTTATGAATGAAGATTTAAATTATTAAGGTTGGGGCTTGTCGAGGCTTGCAAAGAACATAAAGGCATGGTTTGGATTAAGGCTACAGCCAGACAGTCAGCATAGACTTGAAGTCAGGTAACTGGGATCAGCATCTGGAACCTGGGGAAGAGGCATGGAATTGATATATGAATTCTTAGAAAAGAGCATTCCCCAGACAAAGAAACAGACAAACGCTTGTTTGAGGCTGTAGGAATTAGCTGAAGGACTCACAGCAATCCTTAACAAACATCCACAAGTCAGCATAGAACCTGGGTCCCTTGTCTTTTTTTTTTTTTTTTTTTTTTTTTTGGGAATTTATTCATTTTTTTATATAAGAAGACATCTTCAACCAGTTGAAAGGTTTACTCAAGTGGTCAATTAAGTATGTAGCTACAGGTTATGATCTGAAAAACCATAAATACAATGACACATGAAAAGATTTCAGCAGTTCTTAGTTGGTTTTAGAAAAAGACAAATAAAATATGCAATCTTAAAACTAGTGCTTAAGCTATTCCTTTTACAAAGTGACTTTAAAGCTTCCTAAAACCAACAGATTATGTCTCACAGCTTTCTAATATTGGTTTGTGTCTACTTTGAACAAAGTAGCTCTGTACGGTGACATTCTGTTCAGAAGTTAGAAATCCCATAATTAAGATTTTAATTAAAACCTTAATTCAACTCAGTGTGAATGTGTTATAGCACATAATTTCTTCATTGGGCACTATTTTTTTTTTCCTCTTTGCTTTATTTGGTCACTGCTGAGGATGGTCATTGCTGTGGGTCTGAGTGGTGCTTTTCCTGTAAGGAAAATGTTCATTGCAGTACTCTGGCTTGCTTTCTACCAAAGCTACAAAATACGGAAAAAGCTGTGACTACAGATCAAAGGAGACACAGAAAACTGCATTACATCTACAGAAGTGTCATGGTTTGACATGAAAGTGAATTTTTCAGGAATTTTGGGTCAAAATTTTGGGTCAGTGGTCGGAGTTGGATATTGGCACCTGGAGTGACCACTGAAGGCATGGACACGCCTCTGAGAACACAGGGGGTTAAAAGCAGAGAACTCCCAGAGGAACTGTCTCTTTGGTTCCGGTCAGCAGCGAGTGCAGGCTCTCCCCTGCCCAGCCATGGGCTGGGTGGGGGAGGAGAAGCCATGCGGCCTGGGGGAGGTGGGACAGGGTGTGAAGGACTGGAACTGAGCCGGCCCCTGTGGACAGAAGGGTGGAGAGAAACGGAGATGCCTTTGTACCCCACCCCCCCAGAGGGAAAGAGACAGAGAGCCTGACGGCACCTGGAATTTGCTGGCAGAGGAGAAGGAGAAGGCAGGGGAGATGCCCAGTGCGGGAGTTAGAGTTAGTTCTGGGCAGAGATTTCGGCCATCCAGGGAGTCTGAACTTTTAACCCTTTCCTGGGAAATTAAGGCTTTGTAAAATATTACTTCTCCTCGATTTGAAGTAGGTGAGAGACAATCTGGGATCTGAGATGTTAGAAGAAAAAATTTTTAGGTGGGAGGAGATGATGGAGTGGCTTGTGGCTGGACTTTTCTTGATAGCCTCAGACTGAACCAATTTCTCCTGCAACAGAAACTGCATTTTTAGGGGGATGCAATGGTGACCAAGAGACCTGCTTCAGCGACTACCAACACAGGAATGGAGAGAGCAGAGAAAAGCTGAAGAGGGTGTGGTGATGCCCTCTGTCTTCAGGAAGAAGATGATCTCTGTTCCTGGACCCTTGGCCGCAGGGGAGGAAGAAAATGGAGGGGACTGTGGTCCCAAGATGAGAAGCTGAAGTGTTGTCTCTTTTGGTCCTTGGCAAAGCATCCTTAAAGGAGCCCTGTGAACAGTCTTGGTCTATGCATGGTGGTGAGAGCACTGTGACATGGAAAGGAGAGTGTCACACTGACAGATTTTCTCTAGGGGGTTGCCATGTGTGACATGGAAACACAGGAGGTGGCAACTGTGTTTCCTGGGGCGTCTATGGTGCAAGAGAGACTCCTCTCTTCCTTGATGGACTGAGAATTGATTATCTGAATGGTGGCAATTTGATCAGGAATCCCGGGTGATATTTCATGGTGGGTGTTTTGCAAATTGGGTGGGGGGAGGAGGGGTGTTTTGGAGGGTCTTCATCCTGGATTTAGTGTGCGTATCTTTTATAGTAGTAGTAGTAGTTTAATAAAGTTGGTTTTTTTGTTGGTTTTTTTTCCCTTTGTTATTAAGCTTGGGCCTGCTCTGCTCTGTTCCTGGTAACATCTCACAGCAATTCTTTGGGAAGGTGTATTTTCATGGGGGTGCTGGCATTGCGCCAGCATCAATCCAAGACAAGAAGGTTTTGTATCTAGCAGTAGACTATGTCTGTCACACCTGGCAGTACCTCTGAAGGTACTTAATTTTTGTTATGTTGAAGCTGCTATATTGACACAAA
Organism: Vidua macroura; assembly: GCF_024509145.1. Classification (NCBI taxonomy): domain Eukaryota; kingdom Metazoa; phylum Chordata; class Aves; order Passeriformes; family Viduidae; genus Vidua; species Vidua macroura. Next base: position 61,634,359 of record NC_071611.1, read on the forward strand.
AATTAAAGAGATACAACACCATCGTGGCCCTGTGCTTGGGCAAATTAAATAGGTTTGCTGCCTTGCAATAAAACCAAAACTAATTAGTTTAGAAGGAGGATTCTGCTTCCTGGATATGCAGTTAGTTCACTCAGTGCAGCTTGGGTTGGCAAAATTCTACTTTGCATGAGGCAAAATAGAGCCAAATATTTAAACAGTTTTTTGATACAGTGTTAGTAATTTTATATCTCTGATTTTCTGATTGAATAATTTGTGAGAGGTACACTGAAAATTTGTGTTAGCCAGTGTTGGAATTTGAATCTGTTCAATTCCAGCTCATATTGGAAAACCAGATGTTTGGCATCCTGAAGTATATAGACCAAATTATGCTAGATGTTGTGATGACCATACCACTAAACTTCTCTTGAGTATTGCAGAAATTATATCAGCAGTTGTTTATGAAAAGCATAGCTACAGCAGTGAATGTTATAGAAAATTTTAAGCTTAAATTAATCTTTCTGTTTAAAAAGTAGATTTGGATCTAGTGTAGCAAAAAGGGCACAAAATCACAAACTTATTAGATGAGTGCTACTCATACTAGACCTAAAAAGGCAGAGAGAAATAGCATGTGATTATGCAATTAAAGAAATAGCATTATACACTCATGCACAAGGAAACTGGATAAAGAGTACACAGTCAGATATTTGGGTTTTTTTAGCACAAGAATATTTGGTTTTGGAGGCTTGCTATGGAACCTTACTTTCTTGTGATAAGTAAGAATACAAGTTCTGTAAAAAGAGAAGTGATACTGATTTACAAGGCAGTAAAACCTATAAAATTATTATTACCAGAATTATTACCAGTGTTAGTTTTATTGAGCCTCAAGAAGGGGAAATTGAGGGAGAGCTAATTATGGTCTACATCTTTCTCTCGGTAAAAGAGGAGGGCAGGCACTGATCTCTTCTCTGTGGAGACTAGTGACAGTAGGCAATGGCCTTAGGTTGTTTCAGGGGAGGTTTAGGCTGGATATCAGGAAAAGGTTCTTCACCAGAGGGTGGTTGGGCACTGGAACAGGCTCCCCAGAGAAACAGTCACAGCACCAAGCCTGACAGTTCAGGAAGCATTTGGACAATGCTCTCAGACAATGGTGTGAATCTTGGGGATGGAGCTCTGTAGGGAAAGGTTTTGGACTTCATGTTCCTTGTGGGTCCCCTTCCAATGCAGAATATTCTGGATTCTATGATTTCATGAGCTGTACTTAACTATGTTCACGCTGGGGAGCCATAACAGGTTTTTAATCTATAGTTTCGAGTAAAGAGCTTGTTACTGATTTATATTTTGCTTTCTTCTGAAGTCCATAGATAATATAGACACAAGTATATTTTCGTACAGTTCTGTGCCTCACAGTTCGATTTAAGACAGAAGAATGTGAGCATAGAAATGACTGACAAAGTACTGGGATGGTTTTTTTTCAGAAATAGACCACAATGTCCCTCAAAGAACTGTAGTAACTTTCTTACAAACAGCTATGCTATTGCTCATGACATTTATTGTATTAAAATTTTCAGGTTTATGCAATCTTGTTAATTTGGCAGTTTTGAGTCTGATCAGTATTTAGTTGTAACCTTTCCAGAATAGCTGGCAAGCTGAATTCACCAAATATTTTACATTATAATATAGGAAATATTTATATGAAAGCACACTGATTTCTGTTGACAGTTTGATATATTAGAGTGATACTATGGTTTAGCGTAGGAGAAATCAGCTCAAAACCATGATTTTTCTGATTTTCTTCTAGATGGATTTTTTTCTGTATCACAAAATGTATTTAGGAGAGTACTTTTATAACTGAAAAAGGTTATGGGGAGTGAGATTATTTTCTAGGCAAATTTTTTTTCTGTCAAGGAAACAACTTTTGTGTACCATTTTTAATAGGTTAGGGTTTTTTATATTTATAAAAATGTGACTAGTGACCAGCTAAAGGATAATACCTTCCCCTGATCTGAAAACCAAAGTTTTCAAAGGGTCAGTGCGTCCCTAATTATAATGATGCAGTTAACAGTACTCTAATTGAAAGACTGTGTCAGCATTTCCATTATAAACCATGTTTTTCATGGGTTGTAGCTCAGCTGTAAAGACTCAATCTGGGCTAAAACATGTCAAAAAAACTCATCCTGCTTAATACTGAATGCCTTCAAACTTCCAATTAAACAATTGAGTTTTCCAGGCACTGACCATTTCAAAAAAATAAGGCCAGACTTTATATTAATAATTTTACTATGCCATCATAGAACAAAGGATTGCCATGAAAGTAACTATTTTTGTAAGTGCTTTAAAAATTTGTGGTTTTCTGAGAATGCAAGGTCACCTGAAAAGTATCCCCCAAATCAGATAATTTTAATGTTTTGTCCTCACATCTGCTCCAGGAAGTAAAACATTCAGTGAAATATAAATATGCTAATTTGCTGTGATTTTGATGTAATATTTGATAGAGATATTTTTTGCTGTATAGACAGAAACCTGTAAAACAAAAAAAGATATAATAATTTTAACATGCTTCACAACATAGGCTAAAGAATAAAAGAATTTTCTTGTTAAAAAAAGGGTGAAAATGTAGGGGAAAATTACACTTAATCTATAAAGAGACATTAAATATGAAGTGTAAAATAAGTGACTAAAACCACCTCAGAACATTCATTTAAAATAACATAGAAAACATTTTTAATTAAAAGCAAAAAAAAAAAATAAAAATGCCAATTTTCTTGCATTTAAAAAAAAACAACAGCAAAGGAAAAAAAAAATCAACCTAATTTAATTCTAAGGAAAATCTGAGTACAAGGCTGCAAAGAGGAGAATCAAAGCAATAGTCTGATGTAGTAAAATCTTTCCTTACTCAAAACCTAAAGAACCCCAAAAAAACAAATAGCAACAATAAAGACATGTACTATTTGCAGACAAATGAAAGAATTTGCATTTTAAATATTTTGAAATGTCAGAAATACAATATGACACATCCAGAAAACACTTAATTAAAGACCTCAAAAATTCTTCAGTTTATGAGATTAGCAGTCCAATTAATTACAGTCAGATTCAGCATGAGTGTGACACTCAGATATTTCTGCAGACTGCAACAAACATGAGACCTCATGACCTCTGATAATGGCAGAGCAGGCTGGTCAGCACCTACATAGCGCGGTGGGATATAATCCATGTGCGACATTGTTATGCAACATAATCCTTCTTAGCCATGCCCAGACATGCATATCTAAGTTGCATCTCCATTTCCAACAAGAAAGGACAATGCAAAGCATCAAGTAAAGGAAGCAAGGTGCCCAGCTTAGGACACAGGTCTGGTAAATGAGACAAACTGTTCCTTCCTGGTTTCCTTCCTCCATAGTCTCTGCTGATCATTATGACTTGGAAGATTGTGTTGTGTTTTTGTTTGACTGTTACCAATTTTACTGGTGCAAGCACTTATTATTTTTCAGTTAGCTTTCTCCATATTTATTCTTTGACCCAGTGCTGTGATTACTTGCATCTGCTCTCACCTTTAAGTCAATATTATGTTTCTCTTTTCTGTTGTTATGCCTATTGGAGAAGTGGCTTCTCATGTCATCTAAGAAGTTATTTCCATTTGTTTCTTGTTAGTTCAAGTATATTGCAATTCTGATTCTCTCATGTTTTCAAATCAGTAGTAGAGATTCATCCTTAATTCTCTATGCCAGCTTCTTGCCTTGCCTGTTGGCACATGACAGATGAGCATCATCCTCTGGAAGATATGTAGATGGTTATTCAGGCTGGCAAATAATATTTTGCAAAAGAAATCAGAAGTTGCTAATAGCCATTCTTATCCTCAGATCACCCCAAATTTGGGATGAAATGTATTGAGATCGTCTAGGTTTCTAACTAGATCTATTCTGAAATCAAAATTCTTTAGGGATTTCTTGAAGTAAGAGAATTTAATCCTGGTATTATCAGCTTTGGGTTTTTTGCCTAAGCCCTTCGGTGTAACCATATCACTAATGTTGTGCCCACAGCAGAAGTTTCAGATCTCACTGATTCCTTAAAGAAAAGGTGTGTACATAGCACTATATCAGCCTTTACATTTTCTGAGACAATCTCTCAGTTCCCTGAAGGAAAAGTTACTTTGGATGAATGTTTAGTAAATATTAGAACACTTTCTCTTGAAATCTGGATAGAATATGGATGCAGCTTCTCCTGCTATGGAAGAGAAGTTCTTGATGGATATTCCTGAATCATAACATTAAGGAACCTGTTTATGCTGTTTTTGTAAATTCTTTTTTTTTTTTTTTTTTTGTATCCACTGAGGTATATATCCAATCAAGTTTATTGGGCACAGGAAAGTCCTGACATTGAGATACATTAGATATTTACAACCATCATTTTATTGAGACTTTCAGAGTTTCAGTAATACCTGTTGTAGACTGTTGGATACAGTTCTCATTAATGTGATTTATCCAACAGTTTGTGATTACACCAAATATTCACCTTGTGACAAAAGCTGAACTTCAGGTTTGTGCTTTCTCCCTCTCTTAAAGCACTGCACTTTAGTATTGCCTGTTTGAGAAAGTTTAGTTATCTAAAATTATCAACTTCTTTAGGATTTGCTCTTCCTAACTGGAAGAAAAAAAAAAAAGTTTGTGCACAACCTGATATGATTTTTGGATAAACTTAACAGCTACCAGGCAGTACGTATGGAAGAAGGGATCTGCAAAAGAAATTTCAAAGCAAGGAAAGGAAATCAGAAACCTACCCAAAAAAAGGAGAGGGGTTCTAAGGCAGGATTCACAGAATTAATCTTCAATACACATAAGTTTAATGGAATTTACTAAGAAAAAAGCAACCTCTTCTACAACTGAGTGCCTTAGATATTCCTGTGGAAAAGGGGAAATCACCTGCATTAATAGATTTCTGCTTGCTGCAGTCTCCAGGAGATGCAGCTGTGAGAAGGTAAACACAATTGTGTAATTTTACCAGATGTTCTTTCCAATCAAACTAGAAAACTGTGAGGCAGGTTTGAACATGAGAAATTAAGATGTGATACAATTACATTATTTATTTTATTTTATTTTATTTTATTTTATTTTATTTTATTTTATTTTATTTTATTTTATTTTATTTTATTTTATTTCATTGTATTTTATTTTATTTTATTTTATTTTATTTTATTTTATTTTATTTTATTTTATTTTATTTTATTTTATTTTATTTTATTTTATTTTATTACCATGGGGATTGCCAAACAAAGAAACAGTGCTGTCCAGAAAAGTTATGGTCCCTCCATCTCTGGAGGTCTTATGGACTTATCTCTGATCAATTATTTCTAATTAGACACACTTTCTGCAGGGTGCTAATCTAGGCAAATTTCTGGATTTCCTTTCCAAGTCACTCTAGTCCTTTGTTACATATAGGCTGGAATTTCTCTTTCTTACTTTTACCATAATTCACAGTAAAAATTCTGGTCTATCTCTGCATTCTTGATTGCTTTGTTTTTTCCTTTCAATGTTTCTTTAATATAACAAAATAAACTTTGCTTCACTGTCGTGGTTTGACATGGAAGTGAATTTTTTCCAGGAAGTTGAGTCAAACCAATCAGTGGTCAGGTTTGGATATTGGTACCTGGAGTGACCACTGAAAGTATGGACACGCCTCTAAGAACACAGGGGGTTAAAAGCAAGAACTCCCAGGAGAACTGTCTCTTTTGGTTCCGGTCGTCAGAGAGTGCAGACCTCCCCTGCCCGGCCTCGGGCTGGGTGGGGGAGGGGAAGCCACGCGGCCTTGTCCGGGTAGGCCAAGGGGCTGAGGGTCTGGAACCGAGCCAGCTCCTGGACGGAAGGGTGGAGAGGAGCGGAGATGCCTTTGTCCCCCCCCAAGAGGGAAAGAGACAGAGAGCCTGGCGGCACCTGGAAATTTGCCGGCAGAGGAGAAGGAAAAGGGGCGGGGGGATGTCCAGCGTGGGAGGTGGAACACCGGACCGAGATATCAGCCATCCAGGGAGTCTGAACTTTTAACCCTTTCCAGGAAATGAGGGTTTTTTAAAAGTATTACTCCTCCTTGATTTGTAGTGGAAGAGAGATAGTCCGGGACCTGAGATGGTAGAAGAAGAAATATTTAGGTAGGAGGAGATGATGAAGTAGCTTTTGGCTAGACTTTTCTTGTTAGCCATGGACTGAACTAGAATCTCCTACAATAGAGACTGCATTTTAGGGGGATGCAGTGGTGACCCAGGGAGACCTGTTTCAGCTTCGACAGCACAAGAATGGCGAGAAACGAAGAAAGCTGAAAAAGGAATGGTGATACCCTCTATCTTCGGGAAGAAGATGAGTCCTGTTTTTGGACCCCTCAGCCCCAGGGGAAAATGGGGGGGACTGTAGTCCCAGGATGAGAAGCTGAACTGTTGTATCTTTGGGTCCATGGCAAAACATCCTTAAAGGAGCCCTATGAGCAGTCTGTCCATGCACGGTGGTGAGAGCACTGTGACATGGAATGGAGAGTGTCACACTGGCAGATTTTTTTTTCCGGGCGGTTGCCATGTGTGACAGGGAAACACAGGGGGGCAGCTGTGTTTCCTGGGGGGGTCTGTAGTGCAAGAGAGACTTCTCTCTCCCTTGATAGTTTGAGTATGGATTACCTGAAGGGTAGTAATTTGATCAAGAATCCCGGGTGATGTTTCATAGCTGAGTGTTTTTAGAAATTGGAAAGAGGAGGGGTGTTTTAAAAGGTCTTCATCCTAGATTTAGTTTATGTGTTTTCTGTATTAGTAGTAGTTTAATAATAGTACTTCTCTAAAGCCTCATTGTATCTGGAATCTTCATAAGACACTTAGTTGCTCTAATGCTTCAGGTGTTATTCTTCACACCTCTCACTGATGTCTCATTCTTTCTCCCCAGTGAGATAATATAAAGCCTTGCCGCTCTCTCATTTTATCACTCACTCTGTTTCTGTCCCATTTTGTGACTGCTTATAGACTAGCTTCATATTTACAGTTTTTTGTGCAACCAGTCCAGTTTTCTAGGGGTAGAAGCTCTTTTACAGTGCATTGTTTTAGAACTAATCAGGGTTTTGATTTAATCACAATGTGTACCATGTTTTAGCCATCAATCTTAAAAATAAGGAGAATCAACCAACTAAAAGTAAACAAGCAAACAAAACCTGTTGAAATGCTACTCATATGAAAGAAGTATTTATAGATTTCTGTAGCAAAGGCTCACATGCAGCCAAGTTGCCTTCCAGGTGAACACTGAGGAGTTCTTTGAGCTCTTTCATTCTATACCTTGAGCCATATTGAAACAGTATTGACACAGCCACAGCTTACTTATCAAATTGATAATCGATAATGTTTCAAATAATTTCCCACTGTAAGATTTTGTTCTCTGTCTTTGTTTCCATAGATAGCATAAAATTAAACAAGTCTGTCCTGCTTCCGGCCTGATTCCTCTTATGGATTCTTCTAGCTGGATACCTGATGTCCAGGATGAAAATACTGCTGTGAGGCTTTCAGTTGCTGTTAATATCCCTTTTAAATGGAAAGGAGTGGGCCATCCATTGCACAGAGTTATCCAAGGTTACTCTGACAGAATGAAATATTTCAAAAGGGTAGAAATGGGAATGATTTTACCATGGAGTGCCACAGCAACAGAACATCTGACTAGCCACTATGCCTCCTCCTGGTGCTAGGAAAGGTCTTCACCATTTTTAAAGCTTGTGGACAGCATTTGGTTCAAGCATTTTCCATGAATAAATAAAATTTAATGGGACCTTCATAATCTATGTGGCTACACTATGAAAAAGGATACATTTAGAATATATTATCAATGCTATTTCTGAATGATATATCAAAGAGCCCGGTGTTAGTCAGTTAATCTTTAAAACTTTTTTCACTCAAAAATGTTTGCCAGCTAGTTGACACAAGGAAGAGAAAATATTTCATGGCCTCTTTTTATTTTAAGATGCTATCCACATATTCTACTAATAAAAGTAAACCTCTTCAGATCAGTTGTGGTTCACTCTGTACACTGACAAGAGAAGGAGAAAATTGCTGAAATTAAACCCACAAAGAGTTTTGTCTCTGTATACTGGAAAAGTGATTAGAAGAACAGCTGCAGTCTGCAACATATTCAGGTGGGAGTGGTGTGTGAAATTCGGCTGTATCTCCACTGTAGTTTCTACCATATATGGAGGAACGGCCAGTCTCATACGTCTCGTTAGAGTTCACCTGACTTACGGTACACACTTAGGGAAGCAAACATAGCTTAGCGTTACTGACAAAAGCATAAGAATTACATGTACAGAACTAGATGTATCTAGATGTATCACCAGGAAGAAATAGTGTAACTGATGGCTCCACTTTCTTTTATTTGTACTGCACTTTATCATTACACATTGTAAGAATCATTATTGATTGTAAGACCTAGGGTCCTGGTAGAGTTTTGGGGATAGATTTTCTTAGATTCTTTGGAATGTGACCATATCAGTAATTGAAATATGTGTAGTCCCTTGAACTCCTGTAGACAATGTTCTGTACAAGACATCTCTTCAAGGGGTTGACCCCCTGAGAACCTCCTGAATAATTTAATTTTTTGGGTATCTCCTGGAAGAGCATGCAAAGAATTAGCATGGTCCAGGATACTGCTGACATCCCTACATAATCTACTGACTTCCTATGTCTTTATTAGGGCATTTGAAATACCTAAATATTACTTCAGGATTGAAAAAATGAAAAGTGGTTTATACTGCCTACATTTTCTGCCCTCTTTTTTTCCGTGTTGTAGAGATAAAGCCTAGTCTCTGAATGCCATTTTTTAAATTAGAAAATTAAACATATTATTATTAATAAACAGCGATTCTGCACTTACTAACATAGCTTCATCAGCCTTTTTTGTTCTTCAACTTAATAAAGATTATTTCTGTACTTTCTCCCAGAAAAGCTAAATGTAATACCAATCTTGATATCACCACCCATATTTCTGCTAGCTGGAATATGAGGTGTCCTAAAGACAAAGTGCATTGTTGTGAACTTAATGTGCATGAGTAAAAGTGCTCATAGAGAATAATTATTGTATTTTGTTATTCCCGTCAGTGTCCAGTTTCTGCTGTCTGTCTTATAAGTGAATAGCAGGGTTGCCCACAGTGCAAGCAATTCTCATGCCACTGTTTGGACTTCTTGTGAACCTAGATAGGAAGGTGGATTTACAAGGGAGGAATTAAATTTTGGCCCATAAGTTCAGCTAGTGATCCACTTTATACAATGCTTTGCTTTCCTTTCAAAGCGATATCAGTGTGTCTTCCTTTGCTCATATTTCTTTTTATGTGATAGGATATAAAATCCATACCTTGAAAAGAACTTGAGTCCAAAAACTTTACTTACAGAAATCAAATCATATAGTAAAAGTAGGTCTAAGACAAATACTTTATCTTTGGTGCATTATGCCAGGATATTTCATTCTCTTATCTTGCAACTGTAATATAGAAAAGAAGAATAAGAACTCAAACAAAATAAATTATGCCTGATCTCAGTTCCTAATTTCATGAAGACCTTAAGAATTACTTTAGAGAAATGGAACGTTACCCTCAAATTAAGACACTTTCCTGGGCAGACATATTCAGTGGGTAGCATTAACGCAAAATCACTAGAAAAGTTTGATGTTGCTGAAGTATTTGGAAGACGTATTCTAAACAATTAAGCATGAGATGAATTTTCAGTCTGCCAGACATATTAATTTTTGGTTACTTAATCACATCTATAATTTCTGCAAAGCTGTCCCAACTTGGGGCTATTCAATTTTGGTGCTGAGGATTAGGCATACAGTGTAACTATACACTAGTTAAGGACACGTTGGAAATGCTAATGCACCTTTAAGTAATATTCAACTATTCTGCAGTTTTTGAACACCATCTGATTTACTTTTTTTTTTTGTGAATGTCAGTTGAAAAGTCAGAATTGATGAGAAGTTAAACTTTTCTTTGTATTAGAGATGTAGATTGGGAATTAAGATCTTGTAATAGATACAGCTATGATTTAGAAAGGAGAAAGGGGCGCAAGATAGAGTCCACTTTAGAATTCATTTATGCAGAAAACTGATGAAAACCCTTAATTTTAAGAAAAATTAAAAACCTATGTTCATCTCTATTTTGCAATGAACTGCTTCACTAAAACTGCTTATATCAATACTGTTAATCTTAATAGTTTCAAGTGCTCTAATACTTGGTACCATCAGATTAGTGCCGATTTTTTTCCCAATTAAGAATGTTTGACCACAAGAGGGAGTTCCTTGCCAACGCTTTACCTACCATGAAAGAAGCAAATGCAGAAGAGGGCTGCTTAAAAAAATAGAACTGCTTTCCGTTGTTTAAGGCTAAGATAGGAATGTATTTTGTTACTTAAAAATATATATAACAACAATTAAAAAAAAAACCAAAAAAGCTCACAAAACAAACAAACAAAAACCAAAAAGCCACCCACAAAAGTCTTAACTCTGAAAAAATAACATTAACATTGCTCTAAAAAATCTATCTGCTAAATGTTGAAATTTTATTTAAGAGTGTCCTTAGTATTAATTTAAAATATAACACAACTAAAAATGTAAAAAATGTAATAAAATACAATGAGCACAAATATAATATATTGTTTGCTTTGTATGCATTGTATTAAGGTATTCTATGAACTAATTTTAAAAGTTCTGTTCTTAGAACTAGGAAAATAATTACTTGACTTCAGTATTTATTTAGTACTTAGTAAAAAATAGACAAATTCAAAAATATTAAAATTAATATTTCTGATCTTTTTCCTACACTCCTCCTTATATCTTGCATTGTTCATTTTACTTTGAATGAAGTACTTTGATGACTGTACATTAAAGAGACCTGATGAACAAAATTAGATTTCCAAAACAGTGTTTCTTTCCGTGCTATCTTAAACTACTTTTTCTGCAACATACCATACAAGTACCATACAAAGTCATATTTTTGAACATCTTTTTTTATTTATCTTGAAGCCAAGGTTCAGATTTGTCTTGTAAGAAAGGTGTTGGTAACCTGGAAGAGTAATGCATCTTTATAAACAAGGTTTTTTTCCACTTGTTCTTGTGGAAAACATCCTCAAAAATAAAAAGATCCCACATAAAAATTATGTGTTTTTCTAGTAGATAAAACCAGATAGCAATATGCCCCAAAACAACCAATGTGAAACATACTAGCTAAGAATACCTAAGTGGAGAAAGCGGTTTATAAAAAAATATAGAAAGACAGACTTAAAAAAAGGATTAAGTGTTCTGTTTTCAGAGTCCAGGACATCCCTCTGGCTGACGTGGCTGTCTCGAGACTCTGGCAGGGGACTTGGAGACCCTGGCATGAAGTCAAAAACACCTGTAGCTTCGATTTTCACCTGTGAAAAAGCTGCCAACTTTGTCTGAGGAATTACAAGCCACAAGGGTTTGAGAAGTGTGATAGTGAAATAACACAGGGTGAAAAATAGAATTTTGGTGTTTTTAAGATAAGGGGTTCAGGGAACAAGATGGAGGGATTTGGGCATGTCCTGACCTTCTTCTTGTTCTTCTTGTCCTCCATGTCTTGGTGTGATAGTGACACTTTTCTATTGGTTTAAGGTAGAGACACGCTGTCCAACATAGGTCTTAGGCATTGGCACAAAATCTGTAAACATGGTACACATAATTTTGAGTATATAATGTGGGAGTCGCCTGAGATTTGGCAGAGACTGCTATGGCTTCTGTGCTAGGCGGACCTCTCTCTCTGACTAGGTCAGAGAGGGAAAGTTTTAGATTAAAAAAATAAACAACCTTGAAAAAGCAGTCAGACGCATTCCAAGCTCCTTCTTTGGCTGCTTCGAGCTAGGGAGAAAAGACTCTTTACGATCTTGGGGTCACCCTGACCTTTAGAACACCGAGAGAAATCGACATTCTATGTGCAAACAGAGGCACTTATCTGTACAATGTGAAATAGCAAACACAAGTCCACCCAGACCAGTATGTGCTCATAAATGGATATCTGCTACTTAGAGTCAACATCTAAGATGACAAATAGAACCAATTTTGCTACATTTCTCATGATCCCAAAAAGGTAGAAAAATAATTTTGAAGTCCACTACTTGTTCAGAGTTCCTTTTCTTTTATACTAAAAATATTTTCAATAGATATGACGTTTTCTTTGTGCCTTATGTTAGCTAAACTTCAGAAAGTGTCAGCTAGGCAAAGGCTTTTGACTTCGTCTTAAAATAGCAGTGATGGTCATGGAGAGAGAGAAAAAGCTAAACTTTTGTAAATGTTAGGTATACCCAACAGCAATTTAATCAGTGTTTTCCAGTTTCTGTGCATATTCTAAGTGTTCACTTAATTGTAATCATAAATCATAAAAAATGTAGTCCGAAAGCAAAAAAGTCTTAAGTGAAATTAAATGAAAGCTGTGCAACCTTTGTAATTATCTTCTTTAGTTTAACTGGCTTATATATCCTTATTTTTCTTCATGTAATCTCTGAAGTGTATTTTTTTATCAGACATTCATTTCTGAATGTAACAGAACTCAGTCCTTGATTTTATGTGGTGCAATTGAAAGGCAAATCATTAATCAAATTCAATGACATGGCTAGTAATTGAAAAAGATGGTGACTTTCAGGTTTAGTCCCTTATTTTGTAGATCTTGGAACTTACAAAATGTGAGTTTTTCTCTACATAGAAATAGGAAGTAAAAATGTCATATTAACTCTGTTGGATACGTTATTACTTAGGCAGGTAATTTTTGCACATAGATCTGGTTATGGCAGGATTGACGGCTTCTTTACTGAAAACAAAACCAAACCAAAACAGACGGACAAAAAAACCAACCACAACAATCAAACAAAACCAGATCTTTGAGCTCTGTAAAATGTCTTTACATATTCAAGCATACTGCACAAGTGAGTTTAAACACATTAAGTTCATTTATGAGAATGAAGAAGAGAAGATTTTTAAAAATGAAGTATTTCCCACAAATTTGTAGCAATAGTGAAAAACAAGGTGCAATAAAAGTAGAAATGTGGAAGGAAAAAAGAGATTCTTTGAATATGTCTAGCTGAGTGCTAGACAGAAATTAAAACAGTTAGACTATCAGCAACATAAAATGTAACAAATATTTAATTTTTTCCCCTCTTCTTAGCCAAATGCTTCAGAAGTAAAAGTAGTGTGATGTTTCCATCCATTACTTGAATTATTGGTCTAGGACGCAGAGAGTAATATTTTATGTGCTTCTGCATAATGTTTAAGCATTGACACAAATTCATATTTAGGATGAATCCTTGATAGCATTAAAATATAACAATAATGCAAATAAAATAAAAATTGGCTATTTAAAGAACATAGGGCTTAGTCTGTGTAACTAGAATGAAGATCTTGACCATTGAAGAATTATCTAATTATATTATTTGAGTTTATTTTTTCTCTTACAGTTGCACAAACAACTTTGTTCTAAATTGCAGTTTTAAAAGAATGTTAAGCTGGAGTACAGTACTTTAATTTTGTGATTAAAAAAATGAAAGAACATTTAATACAGAAATAAACTTCCACTGTTATATTTCTTGGGCTTTCGAAATTGATTTCATTCAAACATACACGCACACAACCTTAATACAAAATAATAGAAACTCTTGTTTTAATGGGCATAACTCTGCTGACCTTTTCATTTTTTAATTATAAATGACAATTTAGTACTGATATAGTAAAAATTTCCATAGTTAATGTAATCATTTTCCAGCTTGATCCACTTTTCTACAGCATCATCAGCTTTCATGCCTTAAACTTACAAATTCCTGGCCTTATCAAAACCATGCAGCTACAGGTTGTGGTTTATTCAATTGTTTGTATCAGACAGGAGGAAAATCAGTGAAAATATTTAATCTAATCTTTATCCTTTTTAGAAATACAACAAACTATTCTCTTCAAGGTGAAAAATGTTTTGAGTAATACTCCCATTACAAGGTAAATTAGCTGTCAATTTTACTTCTGACTTTTTAAAAATTTACAAATCTCTTGATTCAAGTCCACCCTAGGATTTAAAGGCATTATCTAATCAATGTTACAATTAGCAATTATCTTCCAAGAGAGAAAAAGGATAATTCTAAAAGTCTACAATAGTTCATATGTTGTTTTTTCATAAAAAAAAGGAATTTATTTTGCTTTTCATTCAGTCAGTTAACTTAATTTCATAGTGGCTAAAGGAAACAGAACAAAGGATGTAAATATCTTCTGGTGCTGCTACATGGGGGACAGAAGAGCTCTACAACAAAAGACACAGAAACAGATTTAGATGTATCTATATGCCTGTATATAAATATAGTAGATACTATGACACATTTTTTTACATCTTGTTAATATTTTAATAAAGCTATTATTCTCCTCGAATTAGTTTTGTTATGTTTGGATACAAACATACCCCAAAACTCTTAAGAGTTAATAGAGGACAGTTTGTGTTCCTTCCTATAATTTGGTTGTGATCTGAAATAGTAGTCATGAAGTCTCACATAGAATACCATGTTTTTCAATTAGTTTAAAGTCATTGTTTAGAAAACAAGGGGAAGATCAGGGGAAGTATTTAGAAATGGGATCTTGAAATAAGATTTAGGAGGAGCGCATTGCAAAATAAGATAGAAGTTCAAGGACTACTAGAAAAGGTAATTGTAGAACCACAAAGGGCAGTTTTAGGTGTTGATAGATATAAATCCCATGTTGTTCATACCCTCTCATAGAGTGTATTTATGGCTTGCACATATGAGAAAATCATGTGTTTAATTTTTAGGCTATGTCTTCATAATGATAAGATAAATATCTAGTACAACTGAAGGAGGGTAAGGTAGCAGCATTAAACAGAGCAAGTCTGTATAATTATAAATGTAACTTGGTGAATTTGTGCAATGAAACATTGGTGGACTGGCTTAGTTTCCATAAAATAGTGCAATATTCTGAAATGCTTCATGGATCATATATGAACATACCTAATGTTTTAAGAGAATTATCTCCTCGGAGCTGTAATCACAGCATGTA
This sequence comes from Vidua macroura, assembly GCF_024509145.1. Lineage (NCBI taxonomy): Eukaryota > Metazoa > Chordata > Aves > Passeriformes > Viduidae > Vidua > Vidua macroura. Next base: position 61,649,385 of record NC_071611.1, read on the forward strand.
TCAATAAATATACAGTAGGATATCAATTCATAAGCTGGAAAATATAGAAGCCTCTATATTTTGCTGATTTTCTAATAACTATACAGACAGATGTCAAGAAAGTTCATTCTGAAAAATCAGCTGGGGAGACGGTGGGCTGCCCTAACTAATCAAGTACTGGATTGTTGTCCCTAGTTTCTTTAAAGGCACAGGACATTATATTTAAATGTTTAGTACTCAAACAACAAAGTTATTATCATAATTAGTGAAATACTCTTCATATTTTCCATTTTAATATACCCTTTATGAACACATTTTCAGAAGTTTCCAGTGTTTCGTATCCATCTACATCTGGCTACTAGATTTTTTTCTCCATTTAATAGGCAAAAGTGTTGGACAACCTGAACTGCACAGACTTAGAATTTAAAAATAAGTCTTTGGACCCTTCAAATGAGACTTAACCAATGTATCAGAATGTACTTCATAGTTCACTTTCTGCTTTTTTCCATCTCCCTCTCCTCTTTTTCATCCTTCATTTACACATGGAAGGAACCCATGTACTTTATTGCTCTGTTTGGCTTTTCTCATTCTCACTTTCATTATCATCCCAGAGGTCCTAATTTTGAACAACAAAAATAGTAGTTGTTTCTGACTTTTACTTCCGTTCTTATATATTCCTAGAAATATTGTAAATAAATATTGCAGTTAAAATATTCTAAAACTGTCCTTGAAACAATACTGCAGTGTTTATAGTGCCACCTTTTCACCTGTATGCCTAGTTTACAATCCCCACACTTTTTATGATAATTTGAAATAATAATAGATGAATGCAGATGACTATAAAGTATTGGAGGTAATTTTTTTAGAAGGAATGGTCAAACATTGCATTTCATATTCAGCCTGTGGTTTCAGTTAAAGTACAGTTCCAAAATCAGTCCTATAAGAAAAAATCTTAGAGTGATTATTTCCAAAATTGATTTAATTCTAGATTCATTGTCACTTTGTGTCCTTTGGACACTTACCCCAATTTCATCTTCCTATGGGGTAAGCATTGAAGAAATATTATGCCTCTAGTTAACCTTATTGCTGTGTTTCTGTATGTTTATAAAACTGTCCTGATATATGTAGAATGGCAAGTCGTATAAAATGACAGTACAAGATATAATGAGAACCAAGACATTCTTCTCATATGTAAATGCTATAGTAGACTGTTGTTGTACAGTAAGACTGTAAGGTTGTTCTGTTCCTACAGCAAATATCTTTCTGTGTCATTGTCTATTTTTATGCAAAGCAGCAGCTTTCAGGAATTAGCATAGCATAAACATTTTTTGCCCCATCCTCAAAGAGATGGATATGAGATTATTCAGTTCTGTTTTCACATTTCATCCTTATTCTGTTCCTGAAGGCTTTTACTTATTTCAGCTTTCTTTCTTTAGTAGAGGTGAAATTAAAGTGTCTCCCAAAGAAAATAAAATGCATTTTGACTTTCCTGACAATAATTTTATGGAATATTTTTCCTCTGGTGTATGGTGCTAATTTTGAAAATTTCTGTACTCCCAATCAAGCTAGATCTCATTATAGTAAAAGTCTTGACCATTCCTTATTGGTCAATGAATAAAATTCCATTTGGGTGTCATTAAGTCAATATTCTTTCATTTCTCCTTGTCTTTTAGTTTAGTGTACCTCTATCAACATTTTCTGATAATTCTGTAATTACTCATAATTTTATGCTACCGTTATCCAGATATTTCCCAGTAATATATAGTAAGGATAGCCAGCACCTCACTGCAACCATTCCCTATAAAAGAGAAATGCTAATTATTGCAACTAAAGAAAACATCTGTCAACTTCTTACTAAACTTCCTATTCAGTTGCAGAAACTTTTGTTCTCTTACACAAAAGAAAGTAGGAGCTGTTAGAGAAAGCAAATTATCTGATGAACTTAATATTAGAATATATGGATAGAATGTAATTTCAATATCTTTACATATCATGAGATTAAAGACCTTTCTTCACAGGCTGTCACTATTGCACTTCCCCATGCCTTCACTACTTGCAAAATTGACCACTTAAACCTTTTAGTACCACACACGCTATATAGTTAGCCAAGTCTTCTGCAGATGCTTGCCATCTGAGTGCTGCCTTCATAGCTGTTATTAACAAGTCTCATAGTTCACATTTCTCCTATCTTGCAATCTGTACATTGGCCGTCTTTTTGGCAGTGTATTGATTCAGAAGTAATAGAGCACCATTTGGGAATAAATTGACATAAAACAACCCCAAGTACATATTGTATATATTTCTTTCCTACCTTCATATATGCCTAGTATCTATAGCATCCTTTATTGTTTAGGTTTTTCATGTTTCATTTTCCAATTGCAAATTAGTTGTCAACTTAGCATTTTCTTTTAACCTTCTGAGCAGATGGTGGATCTCCTCTTCCTACATACCTTCTCTTTTTCAGCCAATCACTCTGCAAGCTGATGAGTTTTTTCATCAATATAGGTTTGATCTTAAACTGCAGTTTCTCGTAAAGATAATTTTCCTTTATGTTTTTCAAGTTTCCTTATGTTTTTTATCAAACTGTAATAGCTTTTTAGTTTCGGCTTGTATCAAGGATTCTGGTCTTGAAGTTTCCAAGGCACTTATGCACAAGCATTTTGTAGGCTGATTCTAATGTGTTTAGCTACTGTCTGTGTAAACAAATCATGAGTCTGGGGATTTAAATAGCTAGCCATGTACATGCAAGCCTGATTATAGTAGAACTTCCTAACCTATATGATAACTGCAATAACTGCATATACAACTGAAGCATTCAACTATGTATTTTTGCATACAGGGTTGTAAAACTCATAATGTATGCATCAAGTGTTTAAGACTATATTATAGAAATTGGTAATCATGGATTTGTGGTAAATTAGCATGTAAGCTACTTTTTGCACAATATTTCAGAAATAAGGTTAAAAATGTCTTTTCTTTTGTTTCTTCTTTTGTAGATTAAGCAATGTCTATCTTGTCTGAAGATAGATGTTAAAATACTGGCTGTAGTTTTTCAGTTTGGTGAACTGTATTTTAAAGACGAGACTTTCTATTTATTAAAAAAAAAAAAAAAAAAAAAAGGTTAGAAATAGTAGGCCGAAAAGGAATCATTGATATAAACTTAAGCAGAAATCCTTTCTTTTCCCCTTTTATGTGCTTACATGCATTTGCCAAGAATAGACAATCCAGCTCCCAAGAATAATTGGTCGGTCTCTAGAAAAGGTTATTTCTTTAAACTGGTGATTCAATCTGTTATGAAGCTCATTTTGCAGCTCATACTTTAAATTAAACCCTGGGGCCTCAAGATCCTAATGATATGAGAAATTTATATTGTATCTTACTGTCATGGTTTCAGAATGGTATTCTCCAATTTAGTACTCCCACAAAAACCACGTGCCATTTTCCCACCCCTAACTCACCTGGAGGCACAAAAAAAAAAGATCATGGGTAGAGATAAGAACAATTTACTGGAAACAGCAATGAGATAGGAAAAACAAAAAGTAACAGCAAGAATATTAATAACAAAAGGTATAAGAAAAGGATTTACACAGAAAGCCAACAACAATAAATAATACTTGATGACTCCTCTGCCATGTTTTCTCAACCAGAAGGAGCCCCATCTCCTTGGAAGTGAGAGTCCCTTCCTTCCACCCCCCAAAAAGACATAAGGTCTTACACAATAACAACTAGGCCTTAGCCATACCCTCTCCAATCTACTGCAAAAAATTTACCCTATCCTGGCTGGAACCAGAATACATACCTTTTGCCATAATGAATAAAGAGGGGAAGCCTAATGCATTGTGAAAGATGAAGTTCAGCATATTTTTGATTGTATTTGCTGTAAGGATGTTTATCTTTTCAAATACCAAAATAATTATCCAGACCTTCTTTGATGCAGCCAGATTATTTTCAGACAAAATATTGACAAAACCAAACAAACGATGCTACTAAAAGTATTTTAGAGTCCAGGAAAACTGCTACTTGAATCCTGTAGATCAGGAGTAGAAACTTGTGGAGGTATGTGTGAATTAAATTCAGTTTATATTCATCTTTGTGTATGCAGTAACATAGGACAAAATATGAGGAGTGAAAAAGTGGTTATTATTTTCAGTATTAGTATTCTTTACAGAAGGAAGTCAGTAAGGGTTCTTTGAGCTGATACCTTTGTACATTATCCATAATTAAGGCACTGTTCACAGCACTTTAGATTGGGGTTTTCAACACTGAGATAATGTTCTGTTTGCTGCATGGCAGTATGTTTATGCACTAAATATTCAACAAACCCAGCGGCACTTCGGAGAAAAAGACCCATCCCTTTATTCCACCCTCTGTCAGTTACCCCATCACAATAGGACAGAGTTATGCTATCTCTTTATTTATCACCTGGCTTCAGCATTCTTTCTGTCTTCACAGAAGGGATGGAAAGAGCCTTCCAAATACTTGAAGCACTGCTGTGTGTGACTTTCCCAAAGAAGGGTTGCCCTTCAAGTTCAAGAGCATCTAGAAACACCCTTTCAGAACTGGTAAGTGTTCCTAATCACAAAAGCATTTAAGTAGCAATGGTGCTTCCACCTAACCCCAAACACTAAAAAATTTCATTATCCTCTCTGTCTTGACTAATGTTTTGGCATTTCTCTTCGGACAGGGTAGCTTCCAGGTTCCTGTTCATCTCTAAATTTTAATGGATGTATACAATGGACAGTTCCACATCTTTTTCCACTTTGATGTGTATGGACATCTCTCCTTATACAGAACTCCTCTAACAATTTCAGTAAATTTTTTGCTGTTGCAAGTCGAGCTTTCTTGTTGGTTTAGGATTATAAAATATTAGCACAGATGGTGTGAGCACAGCAAGGGAATGAACCTTACGAAGGTTCTGGACACATTTAACTATCATTTGTGAATTAACGATCCACATTGTCCAGGATTTCAGCCCACAGACTTGTACACCATAACTATTAGGCTGCTTCTGAGTGGGAGAAAAATATTAAATAATAAGTGGCTATGATTTAGCAGCCAAACAAAGGAAAAAATTAATTTGCAACTGTCTTGAAAATTGTGTATCAACAAGAAAATACTCAAAGAAATAACATGTATATGTACACTTACTTATGTAGTGATAGAACATGTGAAGAGCTGAACAATTGCATTTACACCTTGAACATTTAATTTTTCTTTGGTAGACAGAGTACAGCAGATTAAAGCAATACCTTTTATTGGAGCAACAAAGAGCAGCCAGGCTTTGAGACCAGAAAGGTTGTATCTTTAGTTTCCACCTTATTGATCTTGCCCTTACAGACCAGATCAACTACAAATATTTTCTATATGCTTTGAATGATACTTTTCTCCCTTTGAGACTTAATATTTCTTTTTCTGATCAATAATAAAAGACTTTTTGTAGAGAACTACAATGAAAGAAAAATGTAAGGAAAGCAATTATTTTATATTAGCCATCTGACTGATAATAACAGCAAAATGAGAACTATTTTAATGGTGGAAAATAGAATTAAATGCTGAAACCACTCCCTTTTGTTGCTTTAGTGTACCCCAAAATGAATTTTGGGGTGCTTTTGAAATCAAGAGATTTCACATTAGAGTCTGAGACCACTCAATGCTCCCATCAAAAGCATATTATTTTAAAGCATTAAGAACAGTCTAACTTTGTTCTCTCCCCTTTGCTCACCCCTGCTCCCCACTCCCCTCCCCCGAAATTGACTATATCTTTTTCTTTAACTTTTTTGCTATCCAAAGAACTAGAAGGTAAGTGTTGTCCCTAAGGCTATGTGACATCTGTCTCAGCACATTTACAGTTGTAAGAATTTTTGCATTCCTCTTTATTTCTCCCACTTCAGTGATTACACAAACCACTACAATTTTAAAAATGGTTCACTTACTCTTAAATCAGAGGGAAAAAGCAGCAAGTTTTCAGAAAAAGTTTTATTTGTTTTAAATGGCAGGTCACCATAAAATTAAAGCTGATGGATATGGAAAGAACTCAAAACCTTTCTTTTATTTGGACTCAAATGGCAGATGGTGACTGAAAATCTAGTCCTCCATGTTAAAAGTGTTAAATAATATTTTTGCATCTTTTAGAAGGATTACATGGAAAATAAAACATATTTCTGATTAGTATTCCCCCTAAAAATTGCTTGCTCCACCTTTACAGTATTTTATGTGTACTCTGTTTCAACTAGAAACAATTATTTTTTCATTCTTTTGAAAACTGAAATATACAGCCATTCTGACTCCAGTACAATTTAAATAATAGTACAGGTCTAATAACTTTTGTGGTGCTTACAATATTGCTTATATAGCTATCTGTAGAGAAGTTACCATTAAATACTAGTCAATGTTTTTTTTTTCTTAAATGCCATCACAAATTCATGGTTTGTTACATGAACTTGTTTTGTTACATAACTAGTTTGTGCTTAGCCATCTCCTCCCAAACCTTTTTAAGACTGTGACCACATACAGCCTAAAATCTTTAAATAAGGTATCATGGCTACGTGTATCTGTTGCTTTAAGCTGTAGAACATGTATACTTAACAGCAGAAAATAAATTAATCTGCTTAGGACAAGGATCTCTAGATTAAAATTTGACATTAATGGAGGAAACAAACTCCATAATTCCTTGTTCTGAAAATAAGAAATTATGCAGTTAAGATAATAAATAAAATTTTGACAATGCTTTATTTTAACAGTACGTCAATTAGAACTGCATTACAATGAAATTGCTGCAGAACATCCACATTAATATCAAATGAATTCATTATGACCAGAACCAGTACAATGAATACTAAATGAATTAATAATAATGAACCACTTAAAGTGTTACCTAATTGTTTTATTTCATTTTTATGTATATTTTTGTCCAAATTTAACTGTTAGGTTAATAGACAATGACATCTGGTAATTCATTTCAACACCAAGTGTTTGTAAGTGATTACTCCCACACCAGATACAGTAAAGCCTGCTGCATATCTAACATTGATCAAATGTCTCTAAAAGACCCACCTATTGCCCCAGATATTTTGAATCATGTTGACGCAAAATGATCAGCCAAGACATATTAAAGATTTAACAACTCCTAATGGTCGGTGATAGTCATGTTCCTTGAAATGACAATTCATCTTTCTTTCAAGAGTCCTGAATGCTTTATACAGGCGGTTATTAAAGATATCCCACAAACAAAGAAAGGGGTGGGAGCACATTAGACATTTTTTGGTGATAACTGTTTCTCTGTAGTCACTAGAGGAAACCTCAAATCTTCACAAAATTTGTTTTTCTTAGTCTGTCCACTATTATGATCGTTCATTGCCTTACACATATTATGGCATATTTTAACTTCTTTATCATCTAATCTAATCATAATCATCTAATCATAAATCATTAGGATATATCATATAATCTTATAAAACATATTTTGTAGCATTTTGACTCATTAGAAATTATACCCTCAAAGACAATGCACACTGTTTCTCTATTTTCTATCAGCAAAACCTATATTCCTTCACATTCCTTTAGAATTATGTTCCATTACACCAATCCCAGTAGAGTTTATGGTAGAGAATCTGGATCAATTCCTCCATGGCTAAGAACAATAACTGCTGCTGAAGCATTCATAACACTAAGGAGAAAATACACTGCTTTGTGAAAGGTTTATTTTTTTAACATGCTAATTCACTTATACTTCCACTTATAAAGCACCTATAAGAAAATACATTTTATACTGGGGGAGGCAGAGAGTATTTTAATTAAACAATTTGGTAACGCATATAAAGAATTATAACATCAGAAGGAAAAGTGTGAAAACTTTTCTAGTTTCAGGTTTATTATCAGGCTACAAAATGCTATCTAGTAGTTCTGAATAAGAGAAAAATCCAAAGAACTTTAAACCAAGAAAACACAGGGATATGCTTTTAAAACAAATATTTTTCTTTCATTTTATTACTAGTTTTTAAGAAGAAACAATATCTTCTACATTCACCAAATATATAAAATGTTTACCTATTGCAGTTTACTACAAACTCTTGGGTTTGGGGTGGGGTTTTTTCAGGTGTTCTAAGATTCAAGGTCCTTTAGCTTTCATGGAGAATTAGAATCTTTAGAAAACATGATTTTGCAATTAAAAATTTTTAAGCCCTTCTCCATACAAATCAAGCATTGAATCAAATCTGTACTACCAAATAGTAAAGGTTGTTTCATTTATTGGCATCTGTCATTCAGTTGTGTTGGAGGTGTAAAGAAATAGTAAGATTAGGCGGACTGTTCATTTTTCTATTTTCCCTTACAATTAATCTGATTTTTAAACTCAGCTTTTGTGCAACTGTTTCTTGAATTTTCTTGGGGATTATGCTACAAAATAAGAGGATGGTCAAGGTAAACTGTAGGATTGCCAATAAAGCCTCTTGCAGTCCAGTAACACCACCTGAGTAAAGAGTGCAGCCGAGGTTAGACTTCAAGGTCATACAGGACTTCAAAACAAGGAACAGGTGACAGACTTACTGTTGTGTCCACCCAGGCCTTAAACAAAAAATGCATCCTAGAGCTATTTAATATTTTTCTTTCATACAATCATAGACCCATGGAATGGTTTGGGTTGAAGGGACTAATTCCAATCCTCCATTGCCATGAAGAGCAGACAGAATCAAGTAAGAGATTTGTCCTTGTGTTTCTTCTTTCCAATTACATTTCCACAGAATTGAGAGAATTTACTACAGATTATCAGGGAGAAAAAAAACTCTGTCTACTTATATATTCCCTCAGGCATCTTTTGATACTACAATGGTTTTAGAGTATAAAACCTGTAATTAGCTATTTGGGTTTTGCCTAAACTTGAGGGTACTTGATTTTAATTATTAATCAAATATAACACTGCATCTGTGTTCAGGCAATCAGTATTAGTTCACACATACAAACCTTCTTCATCTGAAGATAATAGAAAACTCTTATTTGTTCTAACTCAGTTCTAACTCAAAATAACAGATGCCACCAGGAAAGTTTAAGTGTTACGTTTATAATGATTCACAAAGCAGAACAATCACATCCAAAGAGAGGAGAAGGAGATTGAGTGTAGACAGGATGTAGCTGGGTTTTTTATACTTCAGTGCCAGAGTTCAGGGGTGACAGGAGGGAGCCATGCTTCTTTTTAGTGTATAGTCTCAACCAGCAAGTAGTAGCCAAGAAGAGGTGGTTTGTACGGCATTACTGCCAAGCAGTGTACCTTGATATTGTTTCTTCTCTACTGGGTTCATAGAGTTCCCTTTCAGGTGTAAGGATACAAAAAAGGCATTTGTGAAGGCAAATATTGTCCTTCTCTTCTGTCACCTCATGCCTACAGTCTATGGAAACAAATGGGAGTTGGAAAATAACTGTCCCCTACATCTCAGGATTGTCGTTTCAAAATCTACATCTTCTCAGACACTTTCCAAATTATCTAGATTGCATGCTCTTCAGAGGAAACTGTTTCCAGAGGTAACTGCAGTGGGTATTCAGGAATATTCTGCTACCGGCTAGATAACTAGTTTTAGAAATACCAGAATCAATGAGTCTTGTTTCCTACAAATTTATATTTTGTAGTCTATTGATCTTGTTATCCAAAAGGTACAAGTCCTGATAAACTTTAACCAAATGTGGAATATCTTATATATCTCTCCATCTGTTCTTATTAAGCTGCTAGAAAATAATTATTTTAAGTGGGGTTTGCTCCTTCCTCAGTATGTATGCTCAAATAAAGACTGTGCCCTCACAAGCCTTGTAACAAACCCAGCTAAATGTTGCCTAAATTCACCACACAAAACAGCAGATATTTTTTCTTGAAATGTGCAAAACACTGCAACCAGTTAGTTCCCCTTGTTTTGCCAGATGTCTGTTATTAGTACAAGCTCACAAGAGCAGGGATTTTTCCACTGCTTCTCATATAAGATCAAGCAGTGGTAGTTACTTTAACTGTATGAGTAAAGAATGCCATGCAGTTCTTGGCTACTACTGTGATTCACTCCTGTCCATTATCAAAAACATTGCTAGGAAGGAAAAAAGCAACAAACAAACACAAAACCCTGAAACAATCACCAAATAGAATACTTGGAGGTAACATGCTGTTGTGGACTCTTGACAAAGGCTTGCAGGCATCCTGCAAATATGGTAAACCTTGAGGGTGGTTCTGTACCTAACAACATGGATAGGGGTTTACTGTGGTGAGAAGTCATAAACTATGGATTTTTTTTCCTTTTTTTTTTTTAATCTGTCAAAAGAATTTGTACCTATGATCAAGATAAGCATAAAAGGGCAAAATTAGCAATTACTCTTGTTTAACACTTACCTCTGACATTCCAAATATTCTGTAAGAAACAAATAAACCTTATTCTTATTATAAGGATACTATGCAATTTTGTCAAACATATGCTCTTATCTTTATTTTGAACAGAGTGGGAGGCCTCTGTTTTTCAACTGAAATATTTTCAATACCTCCTCTCTGTAGATAGAAATTGTTCAAGAGGTCAGCCCTGTTTGGTCATCCCAGAGCTGATGAAAAAATATACCCAACTTTTTATTATTATTATTATTATTATTGAGAACAAGCAGTAATGCAAAAAGGCTTCAAACATTAATAAAACATTAGGCTAGAGGCATAATTAATATAAAAAGATACAGTGAATTAGAAAGGTGGTTAATAGAGTCAGCAAACCATATATCAATGCCAGTTATCATATTTCACTGGAAGACACTAAAGATCGAAAATCAAGCATGGCAATTAATTATTCTCATTCCCATTTAACCTGAAGGTTGCATATATAAAGAAATCAGGTTGACTATGAGAGCAAAGAGAATAAGTAGTTGAGTTAAAGATAAGAGTGGTAGAAGAAAGACGTGAAGGGGAAGAAAGGGGAAGAAATGTCTTTGTTTATTGCATTATAAAACCATTTTACTGATTTAAATCCTGTTGACAACGATCTCACCTAATTAAAAGCTTAATATCCATGACTGGAATGATTGGTATTTTTTGGAAGAATTGCAAAAATTTTGGGGTTCTAAATTAATTTTCACACCCCTAAGCCAAAACAGTGCTTCCCCTGTTTGTTTTTACAACTGGTCATTCTTTCGCTTGGAGATAACATATTTGTTGACTAGGCAAATTACATAAACCTTGTGAATTTGTCTTTCTATCTTCTGTTCACCACTTTCTCTGCAAAGATGAATGACAACCAGTTTTCATTTGCATGCAAAAGGAAGAGATTTTATTAAAATAGGAAAGGGCAGCTGTAGCAAGAGCTAGAAAGAAATAGAGACATAAAAAGAAATAAAGAACATCACTTTGCAACCACAACAAAAAAAAATAAAATTGTCAACTCATTAAACAAACAATTAAAAGTGAAAACTTTCAACAGATTTTTTAATGTTTTGTAACTATTTCCTCAGTGTTTTGTTTTGTATTATAAAAACAGTTTTGAAACTTAAACTGTGCTATTCAGAATTTTATAGAGGAAAAAATATAAGCTTCTACTTAAAAGCAGTCAATAGCTCTCATAAAAGGATAAAAATTCAAAGCTAACATTACAAACTGAATCCTAAAAATAGGTACACTTGTAGTCACTCGAACTACTATAATGGATTCAATTTCTTTTAAATAAATTTTATCAGGCTTACCTTTGGTGTGATTAAGGATGGGAGTTTTATTTTTTCCTATTTCCCTAGAATGGCAAAATTAAATCCTATTAAATTTCATCCCAAAACCTGGATTTTAGATCCACTTAGAGCTAGAGATATTTAATGCAATGTTTCTCGTCAAAATGTCAGTAACAAAATTGTAAATGGGTTCTAGTTGCAAAGTTGTTATTCAGCCGAAGGAGAATACGTTTCATTTTAGATACAGAGTGTGCAGTATAAAAACACCAAAACTTTCATAAGGGGAAAACCCAACTTTCTATGCCACTTTTTTTTATTTTTTTGTTTTTAATTTAATGAATAAGAACAGTCACACTGATTCTTTGGTTAGAAAAATATAGTGTTATATGTATTTGTCCTCTTTGTGTGAAGATGTAGCAGTGATTAAGGTTGAAATGACAGCAGGAAATCAGGCTTCACAGGTAGCTTAGTGGGAAACCATAGTCCTGCCTTTCACAAGGTTTCAAGGTATTGTCTTTTACCCAAAAGTCTTGATCTCATTTAGAGCCAGACTTCTGGATTTCTAGTACAAATATTTGTCCATTTCAAGCACTGAGTTTGGTTTTCTGGGTGGTAGGATTGAGTATATCTAAAAATTTTGCAGTATGAGAGTTTTTATACCCAAAAATCCAAGAATTCATCCACAATTTTTACAGGAATAATTATCTTGCAAGAGGCCAAATTCATTAGCTATTTCCCATTTTAGTCTAAAAGTTCCTTGGCCTTCTAGCATTAATCATTCCTGCTCAAAATGCTTTTACACACCTTTTCCATTTGTTTTATTCAATTTGAACTAAATCTTTTCTTGTAGAAACCTCATTACTTTTGGCAGGACTTTCTGGTCTAGATCTTTTGCACCACTGGTATGAGGTAAAAATTGACTTTCTGTACAAAACTTCTCTAGAGAAGGAAGTTGTAAGTGATCCAGAGGTAAAAATTGACTTTCTGTACAAAACTTCTCTAGAGAAGGAAGTTGTAAGTGATCCAGACAAAATAATATGGTAAAAGATTCTGATTGGTATACTTGGTGATTATAAATTTGTCTGGTTTATATGCAGAATATCTTTACTACTGCTGCAATTCTTTCAAATACCATGAACTTTCACACTGATTATCCATGAAATTCATACGAACTTCTTGTACAGAGACCTTAATCATGCATAATGGAATAAACATACAGTTATTTGGGCAAAATTGGGTGCACTGGATTGTTTTCCTCAAAATTAATTTCTAGCATGTTGCAGAAATTATTGTAAAAAGTAGTGAAAGTGCCTTAAATGAGTTGCATGATACGATGTACTTCCTATTCTACCCCTTATTCCTGTGTCGACTGGAGCTCAGAGTGTTATGCATCCAAATGTCTCCTCGGAGTTTATCATCTGAACCCCGATTGCTGAACCCTTGGCCTGTTTAGCTTTTCACTATCTTCCTCTTTCTCTGGATAACACTGGAAACTCCTATAGAGAGATAAATTTCTCCTTAACTAGCAGAAGAAAGTAAAATAAAGATGGATTGTCATTTTCTTAAGCAGTCAGTGGGGAAGGCTAACATTTTTGCATTGCATTTTTTCATTGCATTTTTGCATTTTGTTCTGAGACAGAATATAGTACTAGGCCAGTATTGGAATTGGAAGGTAGGCATCTGGAGAAAATTCTTATTGACCTGTATAATTTAATAAACAGAAGGCTCTAAAGGAAAATCTGTGGCTGTGAGATAAAACGACTTCTGATCACTGGGTTTTGGGTCTACACTCACATTGCCCACTTGAAGCCAGCTAACCTGAGATTAAAGTGATCTTTGTAGATCCTGTAATAAAACAAGCAGAAAAGTCATCAAGCATACAAAAGACCAATACAAATGAAATCCAGTTTTCATTGCTTCAATATTATTCCTTCATGTTAACATGCACTGATTAGAAAGGCTGAATCCTGCTTAATGTACCCATGTTCACAGTGGGTGTCTTCAATGAATACAGGAAGCAGGATTTGATGTCATTGGCTAATTTCTGAGCCTGCCAGTATAATCAGTATCTGTACTTAAAAGTTTAAATCTACTATACATTTTACATTTAAAAGGTGCAATGAAACTGCAAACACATAGCAATGCTTGGATTGAGAATGTCTGTGCCAAAGCAGGCAGTTCAGTGCTTTTATTTCTTTTACTACTTCAACACATCTGGAGCTAACACTAAATATATATGTGTATATATATATATATATATATATATATATATATATATATATATACACCAGCCCATAGGAGCCTGAGTGCCCAGTGGACTGGGACTGCTCTTTACTGGTGAATTATGTAAGTAAGGTAATAATGTAAGTGATCACATATTTCTGTTATAAATTTGTAATTATTTATACTTTGAGGCCTACAGACCAGCTGTAGTCCACCACCACAGACATAGGGGAAAACATGAGGAAAAGTCTGAAATGCTTAACACCTTCTTTAACTCTGTCTTCAGCAGTAAGAAGGACAACTACTCTGCAGAGGTGGTAGATAGGGAAAAGAAGAATGGACCCCTTTTAATCCAGAAGTGAGAAATAAATGGGCCAGGAGACCAGCTTCCTTTTAAGGCCTTTATTAATTGATCAGCTCTGGGTGGGGGCCCGAGGGGTTGTGCACACCGCTGCTGCTCCCTTTGACGATGCATAGGAGGAGGTAATCAGTTTTGCTTCACAGCACAACGGGGGCTTCCATCCTCACAGGCATGCCTAGGAAGACATCTTCTGGCTCGTTGGCTAGGGTCCTCATTCTAGTCCAGTAATGCTTAGGTGGTGGTGACCTCCAATACCCTGTTGGTGGGGTAGAGGGACTTCTCCCCAGTAGGTCCAGTCACTTAGTTTTCCAAATTTTAGGTTGGCTTATTGTTTCTAGGGTCTTTTGTAGGGTTTTCTTGAGCTTTGCTTAATTTGCGTATTCCCAGGACTGTTTCTGGCCGCCATTTTGGAAGCAGCAGAGGCAATACCTGAGGGATTCACTAAGGGTACAGGTAAGGGGAGTACAACCAGGGTGTGTGTAAGGGAGTGATATATTCCAGTGGGGGACTATAACAAGGGTGTATGTAAGGGAATTAACAGTGAGGGGTACAACAAGGGTGTATGTGAGGGGGTTAACAGTGGAGGGGTACAACAAGGGTTTAACATTTAATAACATAATTAGCTAATCACAACTGTAAGTGTATTAACAGCTCTAACCATACCGAACTTGTTCATAACAGAAGGAAGTAGTGGCATGCCACTTCGATGATCACAGGCCCAACCATCCTAAAGCGATGAGGGAGCTGGTGGAAGAGCTCACCAACTGTCCTTGGCCTTATGGGAGAGTTCGACTTCCCATAAACTAACTGGGAGCATCACACAGCTGGTACAACCCAGGCCAGAAAATTCCTGAAAAACTTGGATGACAATTTTATGGAACAGATCCTAAAGAAGCCAACTCAGATAGATGCACAGTTATTGGTCACAGCCAGTGCAGTTTTATGACAGGGAAGTCCTGTTTAACAAATCTGATTTTCTTTTATGGCAAGGTAACCCACCCAACTAAACAAAGGAACCTGGTTGGTGTAATATTTTGGGATTTCTGTAAAGCGCTTGATACTGTCTCTCATGGTATTCTTCAGCACACATCTAGATAAACACAGCATGGGATGGGTGAGCAACTGGCTCATGGGTTGGACACAAAGGGTTTAAGTGAATGTGATGACATCAGACTGGTGACCTATCACCAGTGGGGTTCCACAGGGCTCCATCTTAGCCCTGTGCTCTCCAGCATCTTCACAAATGATTTGAACACAGGACTGGAAGGGGTAGTAAGCAAGTTCACAGAGGATACAAATATGAGAGCATCTGTTAACTCCCTTGAAGGCAGAGACACCCTGCAGAGAGACCTCAGCAAATCACAGGAATGGGCAATCAACAACCATATGAAAACAAGGGAAAGTGTCCAATTCTGCTCCTGGGATGGGGCAACCCTGGATGTATGGTCAGACGATGAGGAATGAGATGCTGGAGAGCAGTGCCATGACAAGGGACCTGGGGGTCCTGGTCAGTGGCAAGTTGAATATGAGCCAGCAGTGCCCTGGCAGCCCAGAGGCCCAAGAGTGTCCTGAGGGGCATCAGGCCCAACATTGCCAACCAGGTGAGGGAGGGGATTGTCCTGCTCTGATCTGCACTGGGGCAGCCTCACCTTGAGTGCTGGGGGCAGTTTTGGGTACTGCAATATAAGAAAAACATTCATGTTTTAGAAAGCATCCAAAGGTGGGCCATGAGGGTGGTGAGGGCCTTTGAGGAGAAGCCATATGAGGAGTGGCTGAGGTCACTGGGTCAGTTCATCCTGGAGGAGATTGAGGGGAGGCCTCATGACAGTCTGCCACTTCCTCATGAGGGGAAGAGGGGGTCAGATTCTGATCTCTGTGGTGACCAGCAACAGGACGTGTAGGAATGGCCCGTAGGGGTTAGGATGGATATGAGAAAAAGGATTTTCACCTAGATATTAGCAGATTCCCCAGGGAAGTGGTCACAGCACCAAGCTTGACAGAGCATTTGGACAATACTGTTGGGTATAAAGTGTTATTCTTGGTCATGGTGCAGTGCAGGACCAGGACTTGGACTCAAATGATCCTTGTGGGTCCCTTCCAACTCATCTTAATCTGTGATTCTGTGATTTATCATCAGTCCTTGCTAAACAGGGAGGTCTCAGAAGACTGAAGGTGATGCCCAGTGTGATGCTCACCTACAAGAAAGGCCTGAAAGAGGATCGAGGGAACTGCAGGCCTCTCAGCCTGACCTCAGTGCCCAGCAAGGTTATGGAGCAGATAACCCTGTCTGGGAGTGATCACACAGCGCATCCAGGGCAACCAAAGGATCAGACCCAGAGAGTGGGTTTGGGAAAGTCAGATTCTACTACAAAGATGGTGGAGCAGCTGGGGAATGTGAGAACATGGAGAACGTGTCCTGTGAGGAAGGGCTGAGGGAATTTGGATTATTTAGCCTGCAGGAGAGGAGGCTCAGAGGAGACCTTATACTCCCTGAGGAGTATAGAGGAGACCTCTATAACTCCCTGAAAGAAGGTTATAGACAGGTCCAGGACAAGACGATTAATTTCTTTGCAGAAAAGTGTAATTAGACAATAGAGGCTGCCCAGAGAAGTGGTAAAGTCACCATCCCTGGAGGTGTTTAAGGAAAGACTGAACTTGGCACACTCAGTGTCATGGTCTAGTTGACAAGGTGGTGTTTGATCATAGCTTGGACTTGATGATCTCAGAGGTCCTTTCCAATTTAATTGATTCTGTGATTCTCTGGTTCTGTGATAAGTAAATATTATTTCTATTGACACTGGAATGCTTTTGCAAAACGTTAAAGTATATATATGGAGATAGGCTGTAAGAACCTGACAAAAATTATTTCTTTTATTAAACCCACAATGTCAAAATCAATTTTTCTGAAAACCTCAGTATTGATTCAGATTCATTCAAATTTTCATTGCATGCATTTAATAGGAAATATTATTTGGACTATTAAAGACTCAAAAATTAATAATTTTGGTCCTCTTTGTTTAATTCATATTCTAATTTTCTTTAGAAATCCTTTTCCAAAAGCAAGTTGTCAGTAAAGAAAAATCTGCCCTTCTGAATCACCGTGTACATTATTGAAATAGTACCTGACAAGCAAAATCCAGGAAATTTGAGTAAAAACCTGAGGAGTCCTATTCATCTATTAGTGAAGCAACATTTTCAGTCCAGGCAGTCCAAATTTTCCAAAGACACAATTGCTGCTGAAGAAGCAGGTTATCTGTTGTATAAAAGACGTGTGCTTCTGTGGGTGTGGGTGTGTCTGTGTGTGTCTTGAGTCTGCATTGCTCATAATTTGGATGTGCAGGTTAACTTGGAAAATGAGCAGGAATTTCAGGCACAGTTGAAACATGCAGATAAATAGGGCACAACACAAAGTGGACCAAATGGGAACTGTACCCATCTGGGTCTGAGACTGATTTAGACATTTGGGACATTTTTACTCTCTGTATTTAAAAAAAAAAAAAAAATCTCCAAGGTTACTGAATGTGTAGCAACTATCGGTGAATGAGGAAAAGTTTTTAATTTTTCTGAAGGAAATAAATATTTCTTGCTCTTCTTTCCAAGAGCTGCAGAAAGATAAAACCTTGAAATTGAACCACTACCAAAGTCAGACAATAATTAACCTTTTTTCCAATGTTAACACAATTCAGCAATACATTTTATTTTCAAGAAGATTGCTTTTACTCTTCAAATGAGGAAAGAGACATTTCCCTCTTCCCTGCCTTCTTCCTCTTCTCCTTCAGCAAGCCGACAATGCACTGAAAACTACAGAAGTACCAGTTCCAGAATTTATACAGGGACAGCTTTGAGATTTTGGACTCTGACTAGGAGCCTAGGCAAGGTATTAGATGGGTCAGTATGCCTGGTGAATGCCCTGGGTCACTTTGGGAATCTCTTTAGTCTGTGTAGTGTTTTCAGGAGTGTGTGTTGTAGAGGACCTATAATGCATGGCCATGCAATTTCTTTTAAAATATTTACATGACATTCATGTCTGCTGGGCTTAATATTAGAATCCCTTACTGTTATTAAAAATCTTTCTTTGTCACTCAAAAAATAACCAGTATTCTGCCCTTGTACTACAAGCTTCAGTTTGGTTTGTGGTTCTATTTTTGGTGTCATGCTAGGCAAATAATTGAGCAAGAATGTAACTGTTTCATGATGCAGAAATCACCCTAACTGACATCACCAAGCAGATTTTTTTTTAAGTTTGTAGTGCAGAGCTTTTAATTGCTATTTTAAAAACTCTGCTCTGTTCCACTTGGACCAACAAACAGATTTGAGAAAATAAAACTTTCAGTAGCTTTCTGGCATGCTGAACTTGTCACAAGTCCCCTATGCCTGTTGAGCTTAGTGGGTGCGAATGCCAGACCTTTTGTACTTAGAGAAGAGATAGTTGGAGAATACTCTGGATATCTGTTGATCTCTGGCACTTTTGGTATACAAAGAGCAAAGGATTTTTTCAATCACAATTTATTCAAACCCCTCCCTCAAAGTATTATTTTGATGTGTCTTTAAAGTGTGAGAAAGACAATTCTTAAAGCTGTATAATTATATGTCAGTATTCTAGCTATTCTGTATTTCTTCTTCCTTTGGGGATGTATTTTTTAAATTACATTAGCACTAAAATTTTAAGAAAGAAAAAAAAAGCAAACCTCAAACTCAGCCTGAATTTTGAAAATTTGGTAGGGTATTTAGTACTCTACAAGCAATGCAGATGAGCATCAAGAAAACAAAAACCTGTTTTGCCTGCCACAGCTAGAAAAAGTAATAACCTCCTCACTATTTTTCTAGTCATCCTTTTTCAAGAAAATCACTCTTTAGTTACTGATTTCTTTTCCCCATGGTCAGGTTGGCTGCATCTCCAAACACTTGTAAGTACTGTATGTTCTGACATATCCTGAAGTCATGCATTAGCACCTTTTCATTCAGCAAAGGGTGAGAACAGATATCTTTTGGCAGCTGACAGCAGGGAGCAGGCAGAAAGGAGGAGAGTGAAGCTGTAGGACTACGACAGGGTGGTGGCCTAGTGGCTAGCATGGCTAATGTACCAGCTGTGAATAACCTCCTTTTTTTCTTTACATCACATCCACCTAACAGATGTCTCTCTGTCATTGTCATGTCCTCAAGCCATCCTAGTAAATGATTTGATTATAAGTGAGTCACTAAGGTGGCAATTGAACCTCTTCACAGCTCAAAATTGTTTGTGTGTGCACAGATAGTGCAGTGTGTGGGTGTGTGCAAGAAAAAAGAGCAGTAGAGAAGGGGAATGAAGGGGGAAAGCGGGAGGGAGAGAAAGGAGGAAAAGAAATGTCAAGGTTACTTTGTTTTGCTTGGGGAATCAAAAGGGAGGGCAAATTAACTGCTGGCTCTGTTTGGTCTTTTGGATATCCAGCAACAAGTCAGTTCCACCCTACTCCAGCAGATGTGCATATCACTTTGATTGAAAAATGAAGAATGCAGTGATCTGTATTGTATTTACACTTTGGTCTCTGGAAAGAATATTAATAAATATACTGAGAGACTGCAAAGTTTGCCAGTATAAATAATGTGGCATTTCAAAGTCTGTCAGTAAATGTAATTGAATTTTTCAATGTAGAAGTATAGTTTAGTTATAAATTGGAGTAATTCTTGACACCAGAATGGGCATTAGGACATATTAATTAGATACCACTTTCTTCCTTATTCTGAATTCTTTATATTAAATGAAATACCAGGAATAAGGAATTTGCAAGGATGCAATTTAGAGAATTTTCTTCTTCAGAACAAGCTGCCTGGTAATTTTTTAGTGGTGATATAAATGCCTTTCCAAAAACATTGTCACTGTACTGTCTGAAACACGCCCTTCTCAATATGAACAAAATATGGAAAAGCTAATCCATTATCATACTTTGTAATGATAATAAGTTAGTGTGAACAAGTAGCCTAGGGAAAAAAGATGGTACTAGTCACCTTTAAGCAGAAAGAGAATAGCAAGTAACTGTATATTTTTACAGTAGGCTGATGACAACATTTCCTGTAACTTTGAACTCCGTTTGGCTGTCACTATCCTGGCAAACATTCTGCATATCAATCAGAGTGTGTATTTCCTGCATGGCATTTGCAGCATAACATATAAAATTTGCTTCTGTGATCTTTACATTTATTCATCCTGTTTGTATGTAAATATATTAGTCTCCACATATATCTTATGCTGCAGAGGCAGTATGAAACCCTTCCATAAAGCTGTATTGACCTCTGCCTACTTGGCATCTGCAGATTGCTTCTCTTTAGCTGCTGGATTACCATTAATCATGGTGTTTTTTGGCAGAAGCTGAATGCAATCCTGGCACATAGCTGCACATAATTACTTACATTGAATCATATTTTTCTAGGCTCATATGACTAATTATTGAATGCCTTTGCTCACATTTTGATAGTTGCTCCAATAATTTCCATAATCACCAAAGAATAACTTGACACCCCTTTTGTTTTATGTTCACAGAAGTCTTTGGGGGCAGTATGATTTCTGCTTGCTCTCTGGCACTATGTGCATCAGCCATGCATGTTGGTCAGTCCCTATTCTCCTGGATGATAGTTCTTGCTCTTATGTAATTAGCTCACTACAACAGAGGTTTGATGTCTGCCAACTTTCTTAAAGTACATGCTGATCAAACAAAACTGCCATTCAATTGCCCTTCTCAGCTGAAAGGAATTTTTTTTTCCTTAGTTCTTGAAATGTTTTTTCCTCTGAGATTTTTTCCTCTTTTTTTGATAACTATTCAAGGTGTCTTCAAGAGCTACAAAAATACAATACTCTGAATTATTAAACATAATAATAAGTCTCTGCTTAAGTAGAGAGGGAATGACGTGATGTTTGAAGGTAAAGAATTAAAAATAGTATTAAAAATAGATCTTGTTGAATCCACTTATATCTTTGCTTAAGGGTAGAAAATACCTATCACAGATACCTAAGTGTTGGCAAAAATTCACCTGTCTGTGCACAATGTATACATCACACATATATTTGTCCACCTAAAATATTTGTACAGTCTGAATACAGCTTAAGAATAATGTTTCATATAGCTGCCCAGCTCAGCGCAGCATCAAGGTTCTGCAAAAGCCTCATGCTGACCCTACTTCCCTCTGCAAACCTCCTTTTTGATTGAAAATAACAGTAAAATTACCTCCTTTGAATACTGGGGGCTGTGTTTTAGACCATCTGAAGGGGAATCTTGGTCCCTATTGTCACTAATACTAATTTCTACAGCAATCCTGTCCTTTGCCTTCTTCACGCCTGCTATTTTTTTGTCTACAGATGTTCATGCAACATACATCATCTGTCTGCAGCCTTTGACAAACTGCGTGTATCTCAATTTTAGACATAGCTGAAAATTCATCAGTTGTTTTAATTTGCCAGTAAATGTACTCAGGCTGCTAACCTGACCAAAATTCCCTGATGCAGAAAGTGGAATAGGGGGATTTTAGGGGGATTTTAGGCTGATGCAGGCCAATAGAGAGATTAAAATGTTTTGTATATTAGAGAAACTGGGTATCTTTTGGCTGACCTTATACAAATAAATATAAGTAATGTGGTAGTTCACAGTTGCCCTAATATATGCATTGAAGTGCCAAACATAATTGCAGAAGCATTCTTGTTATTCAAGAATGCTCGCATTCAAGTCTTGCGCTTGTCTGCGCATTATAACTTCTGTTTTTCATCAGTGCACAATGTCAACAAAATGCAAAGTGTTCTTATCCAAACTGCTTATTAAAAATTGAATATGAAAGGAAAAATAGAATTCTTTCTACATATTCTTATCTCTTTAGAGAACTTAAAACTGTGTAATATGATTATTTTTATTATAAATAATTGTGCCCTCATTATCTACTATTTCACTGTTTAGTCTGTGATTTGAATCCCTGACAAATTCCACATGACTAACCTGACTACTCTTGTATTTGTTATGTGCAGCCCTAACAGCAGAAAATTGTTACTGTACCATCTACAGCATAATAGGTATGTCCTATCTGTACATCATGTCATTTAGCTATGCAATATAGAGAACACGACAGGCACATGATTTTGTAGATGTGATTAATTCTGGTAGCCTGTCTTAATCCAACTCTATTCATTTAAAGATTCTATTTTATTTCATTCACTTGCATCCTTGAAGATCCAAGTTGTGCAAGATGAGATATTTTTAATTTCTCTGGACCCAAGGTTTTACTTATGTCTTGCAGAAATAAAGGGAGAGGTACATTGAAATAAGTGTTGGTGAAGTGTGTTGGCATACAAGGAGTGGTGAAGTTGTGAAGAGCATAGTGTGATGGTCCTGTTATGCATTTTTAGGGCAGGTCATCAAGGAGCATTTGTGGAAATTAAGTCTCAAATTTTGATGAGGTATGTACACAGTTTTTTGATGGTATCTGTTACTTCCTTTGATGCATGTGCGTAAATACACAAATCTACACATCCACATTAAGAAGTGGACCCCTTGCACTGAGAGAGCATTTCTTGTTTCATCCCTTCTTGGCACTCCCTCACGGATGCTTGAAATCTTAGTAATAGTATTTTGGTAGATAGTTCTCTGAGATTCCCAAAACTTGTGCAGTGAGCAGATGAATATTGTTACGGATATTTAAAAGATAATGAAGGCTTGGAAGAGTCAGGTAAGCTTTCCAGTGTCCTCCGGAATGTGTGAAATTCCTTGGAGTACATGATTCCTCAGCTGTTCCACAGGTGCTTATGCAGATCAGTTACAGCAGATAACATGTGTTGCTACATCACATTTGTCTTGTAGCAGTCCTTTATTTTTCCACAGTTGCTTGTTAAATTTATTTGCATCTTTACATATTTATCTCATTGTAAAGCTGAGTGCATTATGCTGGTGAAATCAGTCCTGACAAGAGCAATAATCCATATCCCTGAATACCTCTTAGCCTAATAGTATACCATACATGTAATTATTTTATAATCTTAGGTGTATGCTACAATGATTTCCAGAACTAATTATGGTAGCATCTGTGTATCAGAGCTTGGGGTAGCTCATTTTCAAATGCATCATAACGTGTTTCTTTATATTTATATCTAAAGAAAGTTTGCCTGGAAAACCGATTAAACACTGATTAAAGCTGTATTCTGCTGCTTTGTGGTGTATTTCAATACAATATTTTTGATGGTAAAATGTAAATAAAAAATAAAATTGGTTTATTCATCATATTTTTAAAGCAGTTAAAATGAATGACCTCCCTTTTGAGAAAACAAGCAAAATAATGTTCATCTATTTGAGAAAATAATGAACTCCCTGGTTAAAATGTTATTATTTCAGAGCTCATCACTATGTGTTCTAAATTAACTGAGACAACTTTGTTTGAAAACCCTTCCCTCTCTTCTCTCTCTCGTCTGTCTTAAACTAGAAAAATAATTGTAGTACAAAAATCACTACTAAATATATGGAGGAACAAAGATCTTCACTGGTCAGGAATGCTGCCTCCATAGTCAAGTGTAAGAACTCCAAGTAGAAGAGTAACTATTCATAATCTTCTTTTCCTAATAATTGGTCTCATCTTGGTTCAAAACAGCAAACTTCCCAAAGATCAAATACACTTTTTCCTTAAACAGTGCCTATTGTAAATATTTTAGCTAGTATTTATTTTCCTTTTCTTTCTGTTCTGAAACATGCATATTTACTATGCCAATAATGTTTCAATTTTACTGGTTGAAGGAGAACTTGCTTCTTGTCTATAAAGTAAGATTATTTCAAATAATAATGTGTAATCCTTTGGTACTGGAAACTGGAAGAAATTCAGTTACATAAAAAATAAGAAAATAAATCCCCAACCCCAGAATTTGTAAAAGCTCAAGAATTTAACTTGAACATAACAGCAGAGGCCAATCTAATTTGCCCTTTAGGTGAACTTTTAAAACTTGTAATGTTTATGTGATTTGGTAATATGACCTAATGTGTTAGATTTATGCTTCATTATTATTCACAGATGGCAAAAAATATATATGCTCTCCCCATGCATACCAATTACTGCTATCATATTTCTTTTTTTAAATTAATTTAATATTCTTATTCTATAGGAAAGTGAAGATGTGATTATCACCTTTCAAACCACAGGTTAAAAAATTGTAAAAGTCTCAAAGACCCATTTCAGGCCCAATTATGTGATATCACAGCTTTACTAAGTTACCTACATTTGAGGTAACTTTTCCACTCAACGCAGCTTGAGCCTGCATTGCTGAAGGTTTCAGGAGGAACTAAAGGTTGTGCTGGGCTAAGAGAAGCATCCACAAGGAGACACATGAGAAGCTGTGCAATAGTACTGCATTGAAGAAGGTTCACGTGTGTCATGAACCCAGTTCAGTCAGTGGTGGAGGTTGTGGGAGGAAACTATCAGTGTCCAGAGTGGCCAAACCCAAACTGTGAGAATGACATTGTGTTTGGCATTTAACTGACAAAGTATCATAATATAATTCTGATTACATTTTCTAGATCCCCCTTTACAATATTCTTTTCTTGTCACTGATGCAAGGAGTATAAAATGCCTACGATGATAAACATTTCTTTTTAGCAGCCTTCCTTTCTGTGTTTCCATAGATGTGTTTCTTCAAGCTTTGGGGGTTTGACAATGTTATTTAATATCAGTTTCTACTGGAGTCTGGCAAAGTGAGCAATTGAAGGTCATGTTTTGTAACACAGGATTCATCCTTGAAGAAAACAAAAGGGAATAAAAACCAACCAAACAAAAAACTAACAAACAAACAAAATGCCAAAAAAACAAAGCCAACAAAAAAAAAAAAAAAAAAAAAAAAAAAAAAAAAGAGCCAAAAACAAAACAAAAAAAGAATAGGGTAATAATTTTTTTTAATTAAATTAAATAATTATGTAAGACAATGGGAATAAAACTCCTGGAGACATACCCGTCTCTTCATCCGAGTTATATTCTTCTCAGTAAATTCTGTGAAATAAAATCTGAAGTCCTTAAATAATCCTTGAAAACTGGACAAGATTATTATGAATTTAAGATTACTTACAAAAGTTTTCAGTATTATTTTCAAAGAATTGAATTTCAATTTCAGTTGGCCAGTTTACATTAGGGTAGCTTGACTTATGAAAAAAAACAACCTTCTCCTTGAGTTGGAGGTTGACTTATACCTTGTAAACAAATACCAACCTTGTAATGACTTTGGAGGACCCTTTTGACCACTGTGCCTTTTAGGAAGAAAGGGGAGATCCATGTTTGTCTTTCTTAGAGTTTCTCAAAAGGCAGTCACCTTTCTAAATTAATTTACTTTCAGATGGACCACAAGTATTATCAACTGCAAGTAGTGGAGGCAAAATGTAGTTGTGAGAGGACTCGTTATGGAAAGACAGTCTCACAATATATCAATATAAGGTATGTAAAAGCACGTGGCTTTGAAAATAAGGAAAATTTACCATTTTCCTGATAACTTTTACATCTAAAAGTGCAGAAACTGAAATACATGCATGTGTTGGAGATGCTGATTCTTAACAAAACTGGAAAAGAAACATACAAAATATCATTTTAGGGGAAATTGAAGCCATTTCTTCAAATGTTTCTCAATTCATTTATTTACATTGTCTTATACTAAATATAATAGACTGTTTTTTTTCTCTTATGTTCATCACAGACATCATTCCTGTAAAGTATTGTGTATGTATGTTAGGAAAATGGCAGTTTTCAATCTATAATTTTATTATACTAAAATTATTATACTATTATTATTTTGCTACTTGTCTATATATCAACCTATACTTTGTACATAACAGTGCATAATATTAATATTTCCTTACAAGGAAATAAATATAATTTAATTTTTCACATGATAATATTCTGGTCTTCAGCTTACTTTTGTTTACTTTTCATTTAAAATTCAGTCCAATGAATGTCTTCTGTTATAAAACATAGATTTTAGTGGAATGATAGCATTCACTGTTTAAGCTTCAAATCCATGTTTGTTCTGTACAAAGTAAATCCATTTTCAGAATAAATATTTACCTATAAACTATATAAAGTTTGACAAAATTTCTAATTGCTTGGCCAGTTACAGTTGATCTAGTTTACCTGATATTTGTGCAAGAAAATCTTATAGGATAACTGAGTTTTTCACACATATAAGATTAAAATGTGGCACATATTTTAAATACTAACCAGAATATTTCTTGCTGCAATAATTTTTCATTGGATTATGAACATATGACAGAATACTTTCAGACGAATAGGACAAGATGGGATTTACCTGAACTGACAAGAACAAAAGGGTTTAATGAAGTCTAGAAAATTCACTAAAGGTCACATAAGAGGAACATTGCCTCAATATTAAAAGTCATTTGCAATTAGAAGCAGAAGTAATTGGATTCTTGTGATACCTCCTTCTTTCCTTTCTATCTGACACACATGGACATTACCTATGACCCTAGATTAAATATTAATAAAATGCAGATTTAAAATATTAAAACTTTACATTCATGTTAATATGTACTGTCAATCTGTTGAGACTCAACATATGGCTCATTTAAGAGTTAAGATCAATGACTTTTTTTTTTTTTCTTCTTTTTTTTTTTTTTTTTTGACCTTCAGCATTTCACTGTGGAATTAA